>NC_064774.1:1573448-1833448 GCF_011397635.1 Epinephelus fuscoguttatus
CGGCCCAGTGAATGAAGTTATTTGTTCTCAGACTCCAGCTGCTGTGAGAGGCAGCAAAACATCCTCTCATGTTAAAGTTACAGTTTACTAATAAAACTCTGCATGGCTCTCCAAAAATTTCAATGACGAAAAAGTGTGCAAAGGCCTTAAATCTGATAAGAAAAAAGACACAATTCACAAATTAAGGTTTTACCTCACAATGTAAAATGCCATAGGCTTGTGCTAATTACGTTAGCATGCTATATTTGTTTTAGTAAAATGTGTTCAGTATAAGACAATTGTTTTGTCAGTGAACCTTGTGAGTTGTAATGGAGCAAATTTTTGTAACGTTACCTTTGTTAAATGTCGCTGTTGTTCCTGGCTTCATATGAGCAGAGGAAATCTCCACTATGCTAATTTATACAATGTAAATGCCATAGGCTTGTGCTAATAACGTTAGCATGTTGTATTTGTGGGGAAAATGTGTCCAGATAAAGACAAGTGTGTCTGTGAATGCTGCGAGTTATAGTGAAGCTGATTTGTGTACTTGTTTGAAATTGTCTGTCTGTCTGTATGTTTAATGTGTGTTTTGAACCCTTCCGCTGACTAGTGTTTTGCAGGTGTAACTGTTGATCAGTCTGTTTTTATAAAATTGCTTGTGACACCTCAAATGTGGCTTTAAGTTGCAGCTAAAAACATGTTGCCCGTTTCGTAGAAAATACCGAGATATATATCATGTATCACCAGTCAGCCTGTAAATACCGACATATGAATTGTTGTCCACATCACCCAGCCCTAATCCAGCAGATAGTGTGTTTCATTTTGGATCCCATCATAAGTTAGCCTCTGTTTCTTTTACTCTCACACACCTTAACACACCCTCATACTGTGTGTGCACGAGGTCACATTCCAGATCCGGGCAGCTTTCCAGACAGCTAGGTCCACACCAATCCCGCCGAGTCAGCGCACTGCACACACACACACACATGCACACACACACATTCCTCGAGCTGCGGCAGCATTCCTGGAGTCCTGTGCTCGTCAGCAGGACGGAGGTTTGAACCTGCGACCTTCCGGTTACAGTGAAGTCTCTTTGTGGCCTGAAAATTAATTATATTCTTTGACATCCACACTCTGACCGCGACACGTCGTCAGAGGAGAATAATAATTCAGCCTCCAGTTTTTCTTGAATCGATACGAGAGTCACGTTTCATTTCCAAGTTTTGCTCATGTTTAAATTGACATTACGTATTTAAAACGGAGCCAGTTACTCTCTCGGGGGCCGTGTCCACTGAAGAGGTTTTTCTTATGGTCAGCATTTGTTTATGCCTCCACGCCAGCGAGAGGCGTGGCCAGAGGCATTACGCTTACAGGCTGCCCATCCATCTGTCCGTTCCGTTCTCATGAACCGCAAGAGATTTTCTTTAAATTTGGCACAAACATCCACATGGACTCAGTGATGAAGTGATAGGATTATGGTGCTCAAACGTCAAGGTCACCGTGACCTTATGTCCGTCCTATTCTTATGAATGCAAAATCTCAAGAAGGCCTTGCGAGAATTTCTGTTAATTTGGCACAAAAGTCCACTTAGACTTAACAATAAACTAGTAGGATTATGGTGCTCAAAGGTCAAGGTTGCTGTGACCTTGTGTCTGTCTTATTATTAAAAGTGTAAAATCTCAAGAAGGCCTTGAGAGAATTTCTTCAAATTTGGCACAAAAGTCCACTTAAACTCAACAATGAACTCATAGATTTTGGTGGTCAAAGGTCAAGGTTGCTGTGACCTTGTTTGTCTTATTCATGTGAATGTGAAATCTCACATTCGTCAAGGGTTTTTTTTTTTTTTTTAAACGTGGCACGTATGTCAACTTGAAATCAACAATAAACTGATCAGACTTTGGTGGTCATAGGTCAAGGTCACTGTGATCTTATTCTCATGAATTCAAAATGTCAAGAAGGCCTTGAGGGAATTTCCTCATATTTCACACAAACGTCCACTCAGAATTCACGATAAACTAGTAGGATTATGGTGCTCAAAGGTCAAGAAAGCCTTGAGGGAATTTCTTAAAATTTGGCACAAACGCCCACTTGGACTCAACAATGAACTCGTAGATTTAGGTGGTCAAAGGTCAAGGTTGCTGCGACCTCGTTTGTCTTATTCATGTGAATGTGATATCTCAAGAACGCACCAAGGGATTTTCCTCAAATTTGGCACATGTGTCCGCTTGGACTCAATGATGAAGTCATAGAATTATGGTGCTCAAACGTCAAGGTCGCTTTGACCTTGCATCCATCTTATTGTCATGAATGCAAAATCTTAAGAAGGCTTTGAGATAATTTCTTCAGATTTGGCACAAAGGTCTGCTTGGACTCAGCAATGAACTGATGAGACCTTAATGGTCATCGGTCAAGGTCACTGCGATTATATTCTCATGAATGCAAAATCTCAAGAAGTCCTTGAGAGAATTTCTTCAAATTTGGCACAAACGTCCACTTGGACTCAACAATTAACTAAAAGGATTATGGTGCTCAAAATTAAAAGATTTTACAGCAGTGAAACTCAACTTATTTTTGCCCGGGGGCCACTTTTGCAAAGGAGGCCAGGGGCCAGTTAACAAACAAGCATTAATGATTATTACACAAATAACTAGCCCAGATGTCTGTCGGGGCCTGGGGATCCTCTCCTGACCCTTTTCTTTTATAAACAAGTTGTATTTATGCTTTTTATGCGCTCTGGGACATTAGTTACATTAAAATGACAAAAAGAATTCCCAGTGTGAATTAATTTGTTTTCACTGTGAAATAGAAAATGGACGGCGGGCCACCCAGCTCCCAGAGTATCAGTGTTTTAGAGGCTTTCTTCTAGGTGTGTTGGGGGACTTCAATTTAAGGCTAGACCTTTAAAATCCTGGTTATGTCTCTGGAAACATTCATCAGTGAGCACAACACCAGATTTATTTAACTTTGATAAAATGAGAAGTTTCAGAGGTGATTCAGATAAAACACAGTCGGTGCTGTTCTGTTTTTCACTCAGCCTTTTTCAATGATTTCATAAAATACACTTGTACTCTAAACTATAACCGCAACTAAATCAGGAAGGAGGAAACAGGAAGTGGCTCAGACAGACCAGGTGTACAAATTCCCCTGTCTTCTTCTCTGTCTGCATCATCACTATGGCAACCGTACAGCACTGCGTTTCCATCGGTGGGTGTTTCACCGACCTGCGTGTTTGTAGACAGGACAGTACAGCACCTGTTCCTCGTTGTATCTGTCCTGACACTGTTTTACAGCGTGTAAGGCGACACTTGAAGAATGCCTGTAAAACCCTCAGTCTTCAGTCGTTCTCGCGCTCCCCCGCTCTGTTTTTCTTTCTCTGGAGTTCCTGTCAGCCAGTTTCTTTTCACACATGAGGCACGAAACTTTGCTGTCTTCACGGAGCCGTAAAAGTGATGTCTTTTTGTCACGTGACATTAATCACTCACGGCTTTGTTCAGACATTACAGCACATTTATGCAAAGAACTGCGTGTGAGTGCAGTATTGGGCAGCATTGAAACATAGCATGATATGTGGATGTTTAGCTAACCAGCAGAAACACTCACACCACTGTTCGACCCCGGCCGCCATTGAACAAAATGTCGCCTCAGTTGTGACGCCTCATGAAGGAGGGAAGGAGAGAAGGGCGCACACTCTGATGTCACAGGACAAAAACTCTGTCTAGTTGTCAACACTGGAAACAGAGTTTCTGAAAATCGTTTTTGTTTTACACACACCATCCCTTTCCTTCCTCCCTCTCCTCCTCTCATTCATCCTTCCTTGCTCTCCTCTTCTCGTCTGTCCTGACCTCTCCTCCCCTCGTCAATCCTTCCTTCTTCTCCCCCCTCCTCTGTCCTGACTTCTCCTCTCTTCCATCATTCCTTCCTCTTCCCCATCCTGACTTCTCTTCCTCTCTTCCATCCTTCCTTGCTGTCTTCCTCTCTCCTGTCCAGACCTCTCCTCCTCTCCTCCACCCTGACTTCTCTTCCTCTTTTCCATCCTTCCTTCCTCTCATCCTCTCCTCTATCCTGACCTCTCCTCCTCTCTTCCTTCCTTCCTTCCTTCCTTCCTTCCTTCCTTCCTTCCTTCCTGTCTTCCTCTCTTCCATCCTTCCTTCCTCCATCTCCTCCTCTCCTCTGTCCTGACCTCTCGTTCTCTCTTCCATCCTTCCTTCCTCTCCTCCTCTTCCTCATCCTTCCCTCTAACACTGTTGAATCCTGATTCCTCCCCTGAGAACGATTGCAGCTTAGACACACAGCTACTCATTAAAATATGCATGAGCACTAAGTCTCTTACATCCCTGCAACACTCCCTGCATTCATTATTGATGAACACACACACACACACACACACACACACACTGCAGCCGTAGTGTTTATTTGCTTTGTACAGCACCTGTTTTTTGCTGCATTGCACCTCTGTAATGTTTCCCACTGGAAACACGGCAGCGCCTGTGTTTGGATCCTGTCAGCTTGTTAGCTCGCTCAGCTCAGAATCTGACGGCTCGCCGTGTCATTACTGTCAAAACACACACTCGGCTCGGGTTAAAAGTCTTCACAGGTCCACTTCCTGGGAACAGACTATACGAGGACATGAGTTATATTCAATGTTCATACTGTTTTCACTGCACAGCAGCTGCAGGGTCATCTTGGTTTATATTTCCCCTGAAAAAAGTATCTAAGTTTAGGAATGGTCCCAGAGTTACTCTGATATTGTAGTAAAGTAAAAGTAGAAATACCACAGTTAAAATATTCATAAACGCTAGCTCCTGTTAGCCTCTTTTAGCATTGTTAGCCTCTGTTGGCTTCTGTTAGCCTCTGTTTAGCTTCTGTTAGCCTCTGTTGGCTTCTGTTAGCCCCTGTTAGCACCCGTTTGCCTCTGTTTAGCTTCTGTTAGCCCCTGTTAGCACCTGTTTGCCTCTGTTAGCTTCTGTTAGCCTCTGTTTGTGTCCGTTAGCCCCTGTTAGCATCTGTTTGCCTCTGCTAGCTTCTGTTAGCCTCTGTTTGTTAACCCCTGTTTGCCTCTGTTAGCTTCTGTTAGCCCCTGTTTGCCTCTGTTAGCTCCTTTTAGCCTCTGTTTGTCTCTGTTGGCTTATGTTAGGGTATGTTATCCTCTGTTAGCTTCTGATACTCTTTGTAAACTTCTTTTAACATCTGTTTATCTCTGTTAGCTTCTTTTAGCCTCTGTTAGCCTTTGTTGGCTTCAGTTAGCTTCTGTTTACATTTGTTGGCTTCTGTTATTCTCTTCTAACCTCTGTTAGCCTCTGTTGGCTTCTGTTAGTTGCTGTTAGCCTCTGTTGGCGCCCATTGGTGTCTTTCAGCCTATTTTAGCCTCTGTTAGCTTCTGTTATCATATTTGGTTAGTGAACTTTGTTCAAACAGCACTTTGAACACTGTTTGTCTTTGAGTTTGGAGACCTCTGAAGTTTTCGATGTTGGTTTGGTTGGGTTTTTTGATACATAAAATGTAGTGAAACAGCAGCTGAGAGTAGCCATGTTTCCATCAGCCTTTTTAGATGCGAATCTAGAAGTATTGTATATATAAGTAAAATCCGCTGATTCGCACAAACTAAAATACACTCGCTTTAGCCGGGTTTTGGTTGATTTGAAAAAATGTTGATTCGCAAAACGGGGGATGGAAACAGTTATGTTCGAATTAAGTCTGATGTAGCGCACCTCTCTCCATGGTGATATCCACACTCCGGGTCGGGAAGGCGGTAATGCATTTACAAGCTGGTTGCCAACCACCAGAAAACATAGAAGAAGAATGCGAGACTTGTTTTGTTTCCGGTTTTGTGGAACACTCGCACAAGTTCGTAGTTTTCACCAAAGTCCGTACATTTAATGGAAACAAACCACATTTCCCAATGATTCGAATCACTTTTGGATGGAAACATAGCTAGTGAGTCAGTATCTACTGAACTCCACTCAGTAGATACACAAAGAGGAAGAGATGAAACATCAGCTGCTGAAGATCAATCCCTCACACATTCCTCTGATCCTCTCTCAATCTTTATTGATTCTGCACACACTCGCAGGCTAATCCAGCTAGCTAGCTCACACACACACACACGCACGCACACACACACACTACAGACAGAGACCACATCTGCTTCAGTCTTTGAAGTGGTTTCCTCTGTTTCCAGTCTGACGGTAGTTAGCTCCGAGCATAAAACGCACAAAAACACACACAGTCACGGACACACACTCCCAAGTCGTCATTCACTCCCGGAGAGGACTCATTCATGCGCATGCATGCACACACTCACACACAAACATGAGCACATACACACAGAGTCCGCAAGTGTGGGAACAAGTCAGCTGTTTTAATGTATAACACACACACACACACACACACACACACACACACACACACGCATACACACGCACACACACCAGTTTCAGGTTTTACAAGGCCATCAGAGGGAGAGAGTCAGTGGGTCTGCATACCACAGAAGAAGAGAGAGTTTTAAAAACAAAACAAAAGGGCAGCAAAGAAACACATGAAAAAAGAGACGCTTTTATAAATACATTTTTTACTGATTGTTGTTTTCCTAACCATTAAGAGAAATATTTTTGTGACTACCAGCAGTGAAAAGTAACTAAGTACTGAGCTGAAGTATTAACTCACGCTACTTTCTACTTCTGGGGTGATTTTTTATTATTATTATTTTTATTATTAAGGCTTAAAGTTATGCATAATTAAGGTTGGGGTTGCTTTAAGTGACAGGCTGTCTGCTGATAGTGTCCTCAACTTCTCAGTCAGACCCACAGCTTGTTCCTCTAGAGCTTGACCCTCTCGCCTAAATATGGTCACTGTTGTACATATGGTCATCATTTTTACAGTCTTTGATTTAAAGTTATTAAATTCAGCCCCACCTAGCCTCTCTTAGCCTCTCTTAGCCTCTGTTAGCCTCTGTTTGCCTCTGTTAGCTTCTGTTAGCCCCTTTTAGCCTCTGTTAGCCTCTGTTTGTTGGTGTCTGTTAGCTTCTGTTAGCTTATGTTTGCTTCTGTCTGCCTCTGTTGCCTTCTGTTAGCCTCTGTTTGTCGGCTTCTGTTAGGCTTTTTTAGCCTGTGTTTACCTCTGTTGTTTTCTGTTAGCCCCTTTTAGCCTCTGTTAGCCTCTGTTGACTTCTGTTAGCCTCTGTTTGTTGGCTTCTGTGAGCCTCTGTTAGCTTCTGTTTGTCCCTTTTAGCCTCTGTTAGCTTCGGTTGGCGTCTGTTAGCTTCTGTTAGCCTCTGCTGGCTTCTCTTGGCCCCTTTTAGCCTCTGTTAGCTTCTGTTGGCCCCTTTTAGCCTCTGCTGGCTTCTGTTGGCCCCTTTTAGCCTCTGTTGGCATCCGTTAGCCTCTCTTAACTTCTGCAAGCCTCTGTTTGTTGGTTTCTGTTAGCCTATGTTAGCTTCTGTTAGCCTCTGTTTATTGGTTTCTGTTAGCTTCTCTTTACTTCTGTTGGCGTCTGTTAGTCTGTTGCGTACAGAACCTTTAAATAAAAGATCTGAGTACTTCTTCCACCACTGACGGCCGCTGTCGTTAACGTACAGTTCAGTGCACCTACAACTGCCTCACATTTAAAGGCAGTTTTTGTCGTCTGTTTGATTGACGTGATATGATTTCATCTCTTGCAAACGTTTTTAAACATCCAAAATCGATCTGTTTTCTTAATGCAGCATGTTTTAACTGAACTGTGAGAAAACAACAGGAGTAGGGGGTCGGGGGAAAAAGAAGAAAAGGACATAAATTGGAAGCAGAGAGAGGGAGAGTTTAGATTTATGACAATGAGACAGAGAGAGAGAGAGACAGAGGAGGAGAAAGAAGGAGGTAGGAATTAGTAACAGACATAAAGGAAAGAAGGATGGAGAGAGGTAGGAAATTAGAAACAGAGAAGAGACAGAAGGGAGGTAAATGGGGGAGGAAAGGAAAGAGGAATTAAAAAGGAAGTGAGGACTGATTAAAGGAGTCCGGAGCATTATGGGATTGATCAGTGGTAGGAACTGATATGATGACACATAGAGAGATCTACAGATTAACAAGCCCAGAGGTCAAAGGTCATCTGGGGCCTGGTGAGGCTGATTGAGGAGTAGGATGGAGCCCCGGGGGTCGGACAGTTGGCAGATGGCGTGGGGAGGTTTTATCTGAGGTGAATAATTATTTACAGCCAATAAACGATCTGTTCGGCACGTCACCGCCGATGCTTGATCAGGATCACTTGTGTTTGAAATGTGAGGACGTAAAACTCTGTGTTACGTTGCAGGATTGGAATGCATTGTACTGAAAGGTGTTTCCAATGTTCAGTTAACATACATTGGAGAACAAAGTATTGGAAACACCTGTCAGCGTGATACGACGTGGCACAACACCATCACAAACACGTCTCGGCATCAACAGATCGGAGCGGCTGCAGGGCTTCAACATTACACTCTACAGGTGTTTATATTTTTCTGGACACCTGAGTTTACATTGCAGGTTCCTTTCTCTTTTTTGTAAGTGTGGGGTACATTTATGACTGAAATAACACACAGGCTCAGGCCAAGAGAAGAGAATGAGGACTGATTGGTTTTGTGTCGACAACCTGAGGCTTCCAGGTAAAGAGAAAGTAAAAGAAAAGGAGGTGGAGAGACATAGGGGAGAAAACAACAAGAGGAGGAGGTGAACAGGTGAGAGAGGAGGAGGGAGGTGTTGAGTGTTTTGTCGCCTCCGGCTCTGGGTGAAGGTTTGGCCTCCCAAATTACCCCCCAGCAGCTCCTAATGCTGCCTGATGTGCGAGTGTGAGCCTGTGGGAGTTTCAGTGTGACGACCTCTGAGGTCAATCAGCTGTGAGAAAGCGTTGACCTCCGACAAACCTCCTGCTGGGCACGTTTCAGTAATCTTCTAGTCCGTCTGGTAATGCCGGTCCTTCGGTCGGCCCACCACTTTGTTTCAGACTGAAATATTTAAACGATTAGTGGACACTTTGCTTTGAACTATGGTTCAGACGTTCCTGTTCCCCTCAGGGTGAACTGTGAGAACCTTGGTGATCCTCTGACCTTTCAACGAGCACAGTTTGTCCATTACTTTTGTTTATGATCAAATACCTGCAAAAGTAATGAGCCTCAGCTACTTTGTGCTTGGTGCTAATTAGCCAATGAAGGTAGATGAAGGTAAAACACTCCAGAATTTTAAAATACACCCTCCTCTTAAAGGGTGTGCCGTATCACCTCATTCACGATAACACGAGCCTGTGAAGTCGTCAAAATCCTGCCCTTGGACAGTGACTTGCGGCATCAGAAACCAACAAAAAAAGCATTCTTTAACATCGGCGTGATACAAGGCCAGCTGCTGTTATAGTTTAACGGTGCCGGTGGCGTCAGGGGGAAACATGGTGGGACAGAGATGCAAGTTAAGGTGGCTAAAGTCCAACTGGGGCGGGTGGGAGTGGTGGTGGATGGGTCCAACAAACACACTTTCACCTGAGAAAGCCATGTTCATGTCCCGTAAGATTCTAACTTTCTTCTAAGTTTTCTAGCTAAACCTTATTTTTCCTAAACCTAACCACGTGTTTTTGTTGGGGGTAAAAAAAAAAAAACAACCCAAAAACATCGATTTGCAGTGTTGTACCGACGTAGTGCTTTTATTTTGAAAGAGACTGTGTGTAAACGTTACCCTGGAAATCCAGAGTTCTCGCAAGAGCACAATTTGAATCAGTAATCAGTAATGATGCTCATTACCCATGCCCTTGGAGCCGAGCTGCACCAATCACATCGATGTATCTGACTTGGCTTTTTCTCTAAAAGAGGAACAGAAGATGCCGCTCGAATCTTTCCTTTGCAAGAAGGACGTTTTTGCTGTTTTGCCGAGCGGATACGGCAGGAGTCTAATCTACCAGTTAGCTCCACTGATAGCGCTCTGGATACGCCATCCTGTGTATTGTTCTGATTGGTGGTAGTGTTATCCAATTGCGTGCAGTGAAATCTCCACCAGGTGGTGCCATGGATGAGAAATACACGAACTAAGCGGTGCAAATGAAGCGAGTTATACATACGCCTATTCTCAGGAGTTGAGAAATCTGAACTCCAACAACCAATTGACCTATGGTTAAGTCCCACCCTCAAACGTGATGAGCCAATCACAGTGCGTATAGCCATTCCCATACACTCAGACATTCTCTGCCTGGACGTCCATTGAAATGCATTACAGAAAGTCAGTTTTGTTCGGTTTTATGAGCTTTTTCAGAGATTTGAAGTTTAAAAATGGTCAAACGGTGTGCATGGGGTACATGCAACTCTGACACAAGGTATCCTGAGAGGCTGGGCGACCAGGTGTATTTTTTACACTTTAAACCACATCTCAACCGAGAAAAGTGTCTCCTTTGGATAAAGTTGTGTGGTAACGTTAGACCACAACATCAACTCAACGTGAATAAGATTAACAATGATGTCTACATCTGTCCTAAGGTAAGTCAACATTGTGTTGGAGGCAACATATTGTCACTTTGCTGGAAAGAAATATAAAGTTATCTTTAACATCTCTAGCTAACGTTAGCTAAAGTTAGCCTAATGTTAGCTCCTAGCTGCGTTGTTCATCATGTCACCTTGTTTGCTGGGAGTTCATTAGCCTATTTTGTTCTAGTTTTGTACTTTGGTGATCGTACGTCATTGTTAGCTGTTGTCCAAAGGGCTCTAGTTAAGCTAACGTTAACTTCTGGAGCTTAGCTTCATTAACTTATCTGTAATGGCAGAGATAACAAAGGTTGGCAAACGTTATGCTGAATGATTCAGTGTAAATACTGTAGCACCAAACTAACAGAGAGACACTCTTGGTAAAGATGGTAAAAAGGCCGTTATCCTTTTCTCATATTCTGAGCCAAAAACCTTAACTTTAGTGGCACTTTAACTTGTTGTCTTTGATGGTGACGGCAACCAGATGCAGTTCACAAGCGTACACTGTGACCTGTAAATGTTGGCTTGTAATTTAAGCTTTTCATCGACCTTCTCAACAATAAAATGATGAATATATCCCTCCAATGCGTAGTTTAGGCCTTTTGGTTACTTCTCAATGACATCTGATCGTTATGTCCCCAGAAATCCTGCGAAATGCCATGTACTGTGACACCTGCCATAGTGCCGGTCACTGAATGTTGATAAGTTTGTCCGAGTGAGTGGAGGGGGGTGTGGCATAGCCATGGGTCAATTCACACGTTGTCGCTGAAGTGTAGCGTCCACTCTCCAGTCCCCCTCGCGATAACACCATTAGCTAACATTTGTACTGTTAGCACTGCTAGCCGCTAGCCAATGGCTCATTTACCTCCATGTTGAGAGCCATGTGCAGACAACCTCTGAATCATAGATATGCTCTGAATGCTGTATGCAGGTAAAAATTTGCAGTACTTTTACTTGTAACAGAGTTGTAACATTTGTACACAGTGGTACTGCTACTTCCCTTTGCTAACATGCTCACAGTCGCAGTGCTTAACACACTTACGTTTAGAAGGTATAATGTTTACCATGGTGTGTTAGAATGCTATCAGCAACTGGCCTCGAATCACGCCGACGTTAAAGAGCGCCTTTTTCTGACGCCGCAAGTCACTGCCCAAGCATTGGATTTAGCCAATTTCACAGTGAGACTGGGCCCGTGTTATCGTGAATGAGGTGATACGGCACACCCTTTGAGAGGAGGGTGTATTTTAAAATTCTGAAGCATTTTACCTTCGTCTATAAAACTGCATACCCCAGCTTTAACTGTTACCTGTCAGGGATACATGTGAACATTCACCTGTTGGCTGTGACGTTTGAACTCCTGACGTCAGAACATTTGGTACATTTTCCTCAGAATTCTAAATAGAATGTGCTGCTCCCTACACACACACACACACACACACACACACACACACTGCACGCGGCTCCACCCCTCTCCCTCACGCGGCACAGAGAGGCATGTCCCTGCGTGTTCCTGTGGAGGTCGAGTCTGAGCAGACAGACTGAATCCTGGAGCAGCAGCAGCAGCACGCGCTCCACGCGGACCGTTTCCTGTCCACTGAACCCTTTATACTTCTGGATGGATTGTTGACGTCACGCCCTCTGATCCTCGGATACACTTCTTTTGGATTTCGGGATCTAATCGCTCTAAATCACATTTCTAGTTGTATTACGCATCTTTGACAGTCCTCTACAGTCTCCGGGAGGCTTGTACCTACCGGGGGCAGCCATGGGTTTCTACGGCACCTTGAAGCTCATCTTCTACAAAGTGAGTATTGATTATAGGAAGGGCTGATCGATCAGCTGATGTCAGCAGCTGCGGCTCGAGCTCCGTTGCCGTGAATGTATTGAAAGCTGTCGTGCAGGAACTGGAGGTTGTCAGGCTCGGACAGCACCGGGATGACAAGGCGTTTCTCTCTGACAGCGGAATGCCTCAGTGGCGCGTGCGTGTGTCGGTGTGTGCGCGCGTGTGTGGACCACTGCGGAACCGGCAGAGGGGAAGAGAGACTCCTCATATCATGTCCTTCCTCTGCCGCTATCTCTTTCTCTGTGATTGCATTATTGATTATTGATCACCCAGCTGCGTGCGTGTGTGTGTGTGTGTGTGTGTGTGTGTGTAGGTGTCTGTGCTTTGAGCCTCAGCAGGTAAACACACAGAGCCAGTGAGCAAGGCATTGTTCAGGGTTTGAATCCTGCTTCAAACTGCTGCAAAATATGTTTAATGACAGGAGAATAAAGCAGCAACTACCTGTGAATGAAATGAAATGTATAAATATCAAACAACTTGAGTATCTGATGCTAAAATTAAAACCTTCCACTTCCCTCAAAGTGGTATATGACACACTGCAGCTGCTGACCAGGGGATTTTTTAGGTCAAAAATAGTACATTAAACAGCAGGAGTCAATGAAAATTAACTTTAGATCAACCAAACATTAGTATACAATCTATATTTATCCCTACAGCCACAAATTACAGCATTAAAGCCCTAAAAACTGAAAATAAAGCATCCATACTCTGCAAAGACAAAAGGGATATAACACTGCGTAACTCCTATAAACTGTATTTTTGGGGTTAAATATGCTGTATTGAACAGGAAAAAATATATGAATATGAATTAAGTTAGTAATCAATGCATATTAATCTCCACAGCTGCGAATCACAAGATTAAAACCTTAAAAATGAAAATATCTCTTTCCTACACTTTGAGAACACAAATGTCCACCGTGTACAGCTCCTTTTAACTGCATTTTTGGGTCAAATATGATGTATGAAACGGTAAAAATGTATGAAAATTAATTAAGATTAAGCAAGACATAGCACAAACCACAAGATTAAAATTGTAAAAATGGACAGTTTTGCTTCCCTACTCTATAAAAACATGAGTACACAGTACAGCTCCTTTAAACTGCATTTTGGAGTCAAATATGGTGTATGAAACAGCCAAAATCTATGAAAATGAATTAGAATTAACCAAAACTTCAAGTCCCTAAACTGTAGGAACACAAATACAAGAGGGATACCACATGGTACAGTTCCTGTAAACTGCCTTTTTGGGTCATATATGGTGTAGGAAACAGTACAAATCTATAGAAATAGATTCAAATCAAGCAAAAATTATTTAGTATTTAATGTATATTCATTTTTACAGCTTCAAATCACAAAATTAAAACTTTAAAAATGAAAAAATATCTTCTCAACACCTTGAGAATACAATTACAAGAGGGATTCCATAGTGTACAGCTTGTGTAAACAGCATTGCTGGGTCAAATATGGTGTATGAAACTGTATCTATGAAAATGGATTAGAAATCAAGCAGAACTGTAGTATCTGGCGCATGCTCATCTTTACAGCTACAAACCACAAGATTGAAACCATAGACATTCACAATTTTTTTGTTTCCTTACACTGCGATAACCCAAGTCAAAGAGGGATATTACACAGTATGGCTCATGTAAACTGCATTTTGGGGTAAAATTTAGTGTGTGAAACAGAAAAAAAATCTATGAAAATGAATTAAAGTCTGACAAAACTTTAGTATCTGATTTTTATTTGTCTAACCAGCTTCAAACCACACGGATCTAACCAAAGAAAGATTTTTTTGCTTCCATCTATTGTGAAAATGTAGATTATTGCTTTATGTATCATAGCCACACTGTAAGTTCCTATGGTAACACCACAGTGATGCCAGCAGAAGTACAAACACCATAAAAGTATTGAATAGTTTATTATAGGGATATAATAGAGATTTTACAAACAGATGTCACGCAGCAGAGCTGAATTCTTCTGGTTTTAACAGTAAACACATTTTTGTTGTTTTTCATCCTCGGGTGAAGTTTTTCTTTTTGGCTTAATGAAATCCACACAGACGCGACATCTGTTATAAAAAGCCAGGGACATTAGGGTGAAAAAAAAGTCAGAAAATGAAAAGCAGATTATGAGTTTAGGTCAGAGTTAAGAGCTGAAATTACAGCCGTATGTTGTTGATGTTGAAGCACTGACATTGTGGGAGGTTTGGGGTTCAATTCTGGCCTCAGTGATGATCTACAGACTGAAATACTCGGTGTCTGCTTGTATTTTATTTTGAAAAGTGACACAGATTATGCAGCCAGTTATGATGCCCGAGAGGAAGGAGGACACACTCACACACTGTCCCGTACATCTCCAGCCTCCAGTGTGTGTGTGTGTGTGTGTGTGTGTGTGTGTGTGTGTGTGTGTGTGTGCATGTGCGCGCGCAGCAGCCTGTTAGCGCGTGCTGCTCTATTTTAGACGAGTGCTGCACCGGCGACATTCCTGCGATTTTCTGCATTCCTGCGTTCATTCACTGAGAGAGAGACACACAGAGAGGAAAGGGATGGAAGGCTGATTCAGACCTCTGGGTGGTTGCGTTTGTGTTACTTAACAGCGTAGGTGTTTTCAGTATCTGTCCAGTAATACAGAGGGCTGCAGTTTATCTGCATCTTTTTATTAATGTGGACTGGGCCCTTCTTTGACCACAGGAACATCCCAGAAACCCACAAGCATTTGTAGGAACTCATTTCCTTGACACATGCAGTTTAATGTGTCTCAGAATCAGAAACAAAAATCGGGGTTTTTTTGCCAGATAGGTTTTCACATACAAGGAATTTCCCTTGGTATTTTGGTGCATAATAATCAAAGTGAATAAAGATGCATGTTCATCTTAACGCCACAAACCACAAGATTAAAACCTACGAAATGGACATTTTTGTTGCTTCCAAAAACAATAAAAACACAAGTTAAAGAGGGATATCAAGCAGTACAGTTGATTTTTTTTTTGCGTCAAATATGGTGTATGAAACCACAAAAATCGGTGAAATGAATCAAAGTCTGACACATCTTTAGTATCCACTGCTTGTTGGTGTGCATAGCTTCAAACTCCAAAAGAAAACCTCAGAAATTGACTTCTTTTTGCTTCCTTATGCCATTAATTACACAGTACAGCTCATGTAAACTACATTTTGGGGTCAAATATGGTGTATGAAACGTCAAAAATCTATGACTGTGAATTAAAATCAGACAAAATTCAAGTATCCAATGCTCGTTCTTCTCTACAGCTTCAAACTACAAGCTTAGAAATTTATATTTCTTGCCTCCTCGCACCATTAAAACACAAGTAAAAGAGGGATGTTACACAGTACAGCTGTTGTAAATGTAATTTGGGGTCAAATATGGTGTATGAAACAAGCAAAACTGTATGTAACTTCAAACTACAAGAATATAATCCAAGAAATTGACATTTTATTGCTTCCTTTTCCCATAAAAACACAAGTAAAAGAGAGACATTACACAGTGCAGCTCATGTTAACTGCATTTTGGGGTCATTTTTGATACTCTCCTACATTGTGTAATTAGGGATTATAAAGGGATACTACACCGGAAGTCCTGGCACAATTATACATAGATCACAGTAAAGTCACTGTGTGCTCCTAACTGATTAGAATACATGCATCGTAAGTCATTACAGTAATGTTATAGAGATGCTACAGCATCTGTTCATTGTCGTGGACTCTGCAACAACTGTTTACTGTCCTTTAACACCTGTAATTTCATATGTCTCGTATCCAGATAGAATTTTAATACAATATAATATATGTTGATAGATTTCAATAGAAGAAGGACATGGCTGGATTAACCTGTTAGAGGGCCCTGGGGCAAAAATTGCTATTTGACCCTGATGACCCCCCAGTTACCACCTTGTGTGGACTGTGTATGTTGTCACCAACCTCCAGTGAGCGCTACTGTCTCTCAATGTTTCTCTTTTTCCCACCAGATGAAGAGGAAGTTGGATCATGGTCCAGACGGCCGTCCGTTTCCTTCAGGGAAGAAGCACTGCAAGGGCAATGGATACCTCAGGTACAGCACAGATTGTGTAACTAACCCATAGATGACTAAAAGAACTTTATGTTTAAACTCTTAACTATTAACTGCAAACGAGGAGTAAATGCAGTAGCTTATTGTTGTTGTAATAATCAAATAATTAGCATTGTGTTAGCAAAACAGGATATGAAAAATAACTGACACAACAGAAGTGGACCTAAAAACAATTTTCGTTTGTTCATCGTAGCAACTTTTTTTAAGCCTTTTGTAAGCTGGTAATTTACTACACATTGGAAATGCTAACTGGTACAGATGCTAACATCCCTGTTCCTCTCAGTCCTTCCAGTCTGGTTCAGGCCACCACACCAACAACATTTGGTGACCTACGGCTGGCCAATGGGCATTCGGCCCAGCGGCGGCGAGTCACCTCCGGCCCGCCCCCCTCTGGCCTGCAGGACTGGCTTCATACCTTCCAGGTCAGGACTCATGTCGCTTCCTTACACTGAGTGCATAATTAAGTGTTAGCTAAAACCCTCCTCCAAACAGTGATCGTCCTATCATAGCTTAGTAACAGTAACTAGGCACAGCAGCTTTTGATTTTTTGTTGGAGGGTGAGGTCTTTTTTTGTAGCTTTTCGAAAAACAAAAACACATTGTGTTGTTAGCATTCCCTGCTAACTAGCTTACTACCAACAGCAGTAAACTGGTGTTACCTATAAAGCAGAGGAGCACATCGTTGGCTAACTATTATTTAGGGTTTCAGGCTATGTTAGAAAAATCCCCATTCAGGACTAACGTTACAGCATTCACTGTGTGGGAGCCAAGATGCTAATTTATTGGAGTTTTGGCTAACGTTAGCTTCCCCAGATCTTCTTGGAATTTGGGGAAGTTTACATTCAGCTGAAAATATGAAAATGAAAACACAGATTTGACTTGTTTGTTGCTTGTCCAAGTATGTTTTTGTGAAGTAAGCATCCAAGCAGGGCTATGAATAACATCGCAGCTGACGTTAGCTTAATTAGCTAGATGGCTATAGAGTTTTCATTTTAGCCACAAAATAAACAGTCAGGGTCTCGAAATAAGAAGCTGTTTTGTTTGTATAAATGTCAAATGTTAAAACTGCGGTTGGTATCGTTGAAAACTAAATTCTGTTGAACGGAAGTTCTAGAACGGGACTTTAACATGCATAGCAACAGTAACTAAGGGGGGGGGTTAAGTTAAGTTTAAGTTTATTTACTTTATTGCCCTGAGGGGAAATTCATTGCTTTTATTAAAGGTCAATGTCAGTATGTCATCCCACATTATCTAGCATGTTTCATGATAGATACTTGTCATACTTGATGAGCTGGAACAAAATACAAGTGGATTACTTGCCAAGACAACACTAATGTGTGTGCGCACACACACACACACACACACACACACACACACACACACACACACACATTGCATCCCTTGATGTGCTGCATTAAGTGTGTATGTGAATATCTTCCGCTTGCTGCACGTAAACACTGAGCGTTAGAGGAGCGCTGCCTCCGAGCTGCTCTTATGTAACTAATAATAATATAAAAAAAAACATACAAGTACAGACACACACATGCAAATGAAAATCAGGGATCTGTGTTTTGTAGCTTGGGGAAAAAGTTCAAACAATTTCAGAGACGTGGAAAGTCTTTGAAACACACAAACAGAGGATACAAGAACACACACATGTACACAAATAGACAGAAATGCTTAAATATTCTCAGACACACACTCAAATAGAGCAAAATGTCTTCCTCATGTTCTTCCTCTTCACCCC
Organism: Epinephelus fuscoguttatus; assembly: GCF_011397635.1. Classification (NCBI taxonomy): domain Eukaryota; kingdom Metazoa; phylum Chordata; class Actinopteri; order Perciformes; family Serranidae; genus Epinephelus; species Epinephelus fuscoguttatus. Next base: position 1,591,547 of record NC_064774.1, read on the forward strand.
CCCTGCAGACGTGGAGCGGTCCTGAGAGGTTATTGGCTCTGGACGAGTTGATTGACAGGTGTGAGACCAGTCAGGTGAAACACATGATGCAGGTCATCGAGCCTCAGTTCCAGAGAGACTTCATATCCCTGCTGCCCAAAGAGGTACACACACACACACACACACACACACACACAGATATCGTCCCAATTAAGTCCCAGTGTCCTCAAATGAGACGACATTTAAGTCCCAGTGTCCTCAAACGAGACGATAAAGTCCCAATGTCCTCAAACGAGACGATAAAGTCCCAGTGTCCTCAAATGAGACGACATTTAAGTCCCAATGTCCTCAAACAAGCTGACAGTTAAGTCCCAGTGTCCTCAAACAAGATGATAAAGTCTGAATGTCCTCAAACGAGAGGACATTTAAGTCCCAGTGTCCTCAAACGAGACGATAAAGTCCCAATGTCCTCAAACGATAAGACAATAGAACCCTAATGTCCTAAAACGAGACAACAATTAAGTCCCAATGTCCTCAAATGAGACAACAATAGAACCCCAGTATCCTCAAACGAGACGATAAAGTCCCAATGTCCTCAAACAAAATGACAATAGAGTCCCAATGTCCTCAAACGATAAGACAATAGAACCCTAATATCCTCAAACTAGACGATAATAAAGTCCCAATGTCCTCAAACGAGACGATAGTAAGGTTCCACACAATTCTTATCTTCAGGTGATTTTACACTAAAGAAAACAGACTTATTAAATTATATTTAATTTCTGACATAAATCCTCGACACTGGACCTTTAAGTAAAGGACCTGAATAATTCTTCCCCCACGGTCCTATAATGTGACCTATAATAAAACAGATATGAAACATGTATATCAGTGACACAGAGCAGTGTTTAAAATGTGTGTGTCTGTGTGTTTGCAGTTAGCTCTGTACGTGCTGACCTTCCTGGCTCCCAGAGACCTGCTGCAGGCCGCTCAGACCTGCAGGTACTGGAGGATCCTGGCTGAAGACAACCTGCTGTGGAGGGAGAAGTGCCGAGAAGAAGGTAAACACAGTAAAGACACAGTGCGCCATGCACTGGATGTGCTCTGCTGGGGAATGAGAGCTCTGGTCTCAAATCAGGTCTCTGTAGTTTCATTAAACAGCTGCTGAGTGTTGTTTTTATTAGACAAACAGGAGGAAATAGAGCATGTATTGGGGACTATTTTCAGTGGCGGATTAATCCACATTTGTGGCAGCAGGATGGTGTATGTAGGACTGAGTCAAAATAATTTACAGTGTGTGCTGATGATGATGAAGGGACGAGACCCAGTGCAGCAGTGTGGCTCACTGATGTGTTTCTAATGGGAAACAATGGAGCTCTATGGCGCTGAGGAAGAAGATATATATTAGACCTTTGTGTTTGTTATACATCACCAGACTTGTCCTTTAATTATGGAAGCAAACTTCCAATGATGGAACACTGACTGTGCAGCGCAGCGTCCCGCCCTTTCCCTCCTCTTCACTCTTTCATCGCATTTGCTTCGACACATCTTGATGAATCGTCTCCAAAACCTATAAAATGAGGAGAAACTGTTGTATTTCCTGTCGTGGCTGTGAGCGTTCATCATGTGGTGCCTGTGCACGGACTCTGGAGGTGTTTTCCACAGGGCAGATACGAAAAACAGGAGAGAAGGCAGGAGCTTACTGGATGTACAGTGCTTTCTAACCTGAGTGTAACATGCAAATACAGCTACACACACACAGTCAGTCAGTCACTCCACCTTCATTCAGCGCAATGCAGTGGCTCTGTGTGTGTGCGTGTGTGGTGCGTGTGTGTGTGTGTGTGTGTGTGTTTCTCTCTGGGCGTTCTGCCAGTCAGCCGAGATTCACTGCCAGCACTCAGCAGCCATACCAATGAGCCTACCTAGCGTTAGCACCACGCCACAGCCATACTAATGAAGCCAGCGTTAACTGCAGCCCACCAGCTTCATAAATAAGGATAATTTGTATTTGCACTACAGCCCTGTCATACCAGTGGGATCACTGTTGGCATTAGCCAGCATTCTGCGAGAATATAAATGCTGATAATCTGCATTAGCACAATGCCAGGTAAATAATAATGGAAGTAGCGCCAATGGTACATGAACTCATATCAGATTCTTCTACACATGAATGAAAGGTAGAGAAGTTTTGGTTGGTTTATCTGATGTTATGGTGATAAAACCAAACTTATATTAGCTCAGACTACTGCAGTCTACTGTTCCGATCGTGTTTACTGTGTTCACATAAAGAGTCCATATGAAGGCCTCCCTCTTTTAGTGTAGAGAGCTGCATGGATGATGGTTTTTGTAGGATGGCGCAGAAGTTATGCTGCATTCACATGCTCCTCAGGTGTCCCATTGCCCAAGTTGAGAAGCCTTCTACTGATTTTGGTGTGTTCATGAGATTTAAGTCGTAATGAGGAAACAAAATGGATTCTACAACGAAGATGTTTTGAATATTATTTTTTAGAGCATTTAACCAACATGTTGATAACATTTGGCAGCTTATATCACAAAAAAACAGTATGATTTTTTTGGGGGCAGAGCTTAGCTGGAGGCCAAACGATACTCCTCAGACATTAGCGCTGGCTAGCAAGTTCTGTTGGCTTGTTTTAGACAGTGGAGGAAGATGATGTGAGTGGTGCGTTCAGAAATACTCATTCAAGTGTTGGAGCGAATTCTCATGTTGCGTTACTCATGGAAGTTTGAACGCTACAATATTTTGTTTTGACTCGCTTCATACGAAGTAGTGTAAGCTAACATTAGTTACTGCTGTTTCACTGGTGTGAGAGTAGTGTAATCTAACATTAGCTGCTGCGGTTTCACTGATACGAAGCTACAGCATCTAATGTTAGCTTACACTGCTGTCACACCAGTGACACTACAGCAGCTAATGTTAGCTTACACTGCTGTCATACTAGAGAAACTACAGCAGCTAATGCTAGCTTACACTGCTGTCATACTAGGGAAACTACAGCATCTAATGTTAGCTTACACTGCTGTCACACCAGTGACACTACAGCAGCTAATGCTAGCTTACACTGCTGTCATACTAGGGAAACTACAGCATCTAATGTTAGCTTAGACAGCAGTTGTAACAGCTGTGCTAATTAAACTTATGATAGTGACAACTGCTGTGGCTAATGTTAGCATATAACATATAGTAGCTTATAACTCATACAAAGTTGTCTTCTCCCTCGTGGCTTTGAGTAAGGGTATGCAGCAGGAACATTTTGCTGACGTTAAGCCTCAATAATAATGACGTGCAGTCATTTTAATAGCCATGTTTGCTAGCTTATCTGATTGTAATTACAACAGCTAGCGTTAGCTTAAACAGCAATAAAAAAAGCTTGAGTAGCAAAGCAGTTACCTTTAGCTTAAGCACCAAAGTTGTAAATGATGAGTCGAAATGTATGTCTTTATCTTTGGAGGACCAGTTAAGGCTACTGTATCTGTTAGCTTAGCATTTAGCAGTGCTTACAAAACTGTAATATTTAAATTGTTTGAGTTGCTGTTCGTTTACACCGTTAATAAAAGAGTAAATAATCGTAGCGTTAATTGAAGTCAACTACCATCATTAAAGCACATGACAGCTTACACTTCACAGTTGCCAACAAACTATAGCAACTTTCTACGATACATTATTTTCTTCAGCGATTATTTCTTTCTAGTGTGTGTTTGTATAGTAAAGTATGATGTAACCAGAACATTTTTACATATTTTGCTTTAAAAAATTACTTGAGTGATTAAACGGTTATCAAAACTGTCTTTCGTCCTCTCCACAGGTGTGTCAGAGTATGCGTCAACTCGTCGTAGGAAGTGCTCATGGCCAGGTGTGGCGGTCAGTCCTTGGAAATCGGCCTACATTAGACAACACCGCATAGAGAACAACTGGAGGAAGGGAGACACACGGGAGCCCATGGTACACAGTCACACTGATCCAGCTGATAGGCATGTATTTGATATGTAAACATGGATTCAGTGTCATTAAATCCGGGTCTCTGTCTTTCTCTCTGCAGGTGTTGAAAGGTCACGATGACCACGTGATCACGTGCCTGCAGTTCAGTGGTGACCTCATTGTCAGTGGCTCTGATGACAACACGCTCAAAGTCTGGTCCGCCATCACCGGCAAGGTATGGCGCAGTGTCAGCAGAGACAGACATATTGATTATGCAAATTATGATTTTCTGCTGCTTCAGCTATAAAACACAAGTGTGTATGTGTGTGTATGTTGGGGGGGTGTCTGGTTTGTCTCTTCAGATTACATCGTAGTATTGTTATACTGCTCAGTGTGCTGTAAGCAGTTGGTACGACTTTGTAGTGCTGCATAATTACATTTACCAGTAGTCTCCGTAGAAACAAGTCTTTAAGCCTCTGCGCCGGCAACAGCTTTGACTGGAGAGTTTATGTTTCCGGATTTTCTGTCCATACGTCCATTCTTGTCAATGATGAACGGATTAGATTTTGGTGTTTAAAGGTCAAGGTCACCGTGACCTTGGGTCTGTCATATTCTTGTGAGTGCGATATCTCAATAACGCCTTGAGGGATTTTTTTTTTTTCAAATTCAGCACAAATGTCCACTTGGAGTCAACAATGAAGAGATAAAATTTTAGTGCTTTAAAGGTCAAGGTCGCTGTGACCTTGGGTCTGTTGTATTCTTGTGAACGTGATATCTCAAGAATGCATTGAGGGATTTTTTTTTTTCAAATTCAGCACAGATGTCCACTTGGACTCAACAATGAACAGATTAAATTTTAGTGGTTAAAGGTCAAGGTCACTGAGACCTTGTGTCAGCTCTATTCTCAAGAACACATTGAGGGAATTTTTTTCAAATTTGGCACTAATGTCCATCTGGACTTAGGGATGAACTGATTAAATTTTGGTAGTCAAAGGTCTCATGAACACAATATCTCATAATGCAATGAGAGAATTTCTTTAAATTTGGCACAGACATCCACTCTGACTCACTGATGAACTGATTAGATTTAAGTGGTCCAAGGTCAAAGTCACTGTGACCTCCTGTCTATCGTATTCTTGTGAAGAATGCATTGAGGGCATTTCCTCAAATTTGGCACAAATATCCACTCTGACTCACTGATGAACCGAATAGATTTCAGTGGTCAAAGGTCAAGGTCACTGTGACCTTGTGTCTGCCCTATTCTCAAGAACACAATATCTCAAGAACGCATTGAGGGAATTTCTTCAAATTTGGCACAAACATCCATTCTGGCTCAGCGACAAACTGATTAGAATTTGGTGGTCAAAGATGAAATATCACCTTTTTTGTCATAAGTAATTCATTCGCTAATAATGACAAAACTTCACACTGAGGTCTAACAGGATAAAATAATGAAGTGATGAGATTTTATATCCAAAAGGTCAAAGGTCACCTTCACTGTGACATCATAATGTTCTGCATAAAACACTTCTCTGGTCATTATTAAACGTCATATCTCAGGAACAGAAGGGGAGACATTTGGTCAGAGACTGAGTTGGTGACACTGATCTTGAAACTGTGCTGATTGTATAGATCTTCTGTGCTGTCGGGTTGAAGATGTGTGTGAAGCGTCTGTGTTTTAGAACATGTAGCTTTGTTACAGCAGCGTCCATACTGAAAGCATTATCAGCAGTCATTTTAAAGCATGTTTCACTATTTTCTAACATTTTAAAGACCTGGATTTAATCCAGAATTTTGTTGCAGCCTTTGCATCAAATGGTGTAGTGCTGTGTGTGTGTGTGTGTGTGTGTGTGTGTGTGTGTCGCCCTTAGAAGTCAGTCAGCATCATGAATTAGAATATAATAGAAGAGAACAGAGACTTTTAATGTAGGTCAGCATGACCCATCAGAATACTATGAAGCTTATGTGGCTGAATAGAGAAGAAAGCAGTAGAATAGAATAGATTAGTGTCAGGCGGACCAGTTGTGTTAGTCAGGGTGTGTCTTTGAGATGTTATTTAAACAGAGTGTGTATACACTGACAGCCCGAGGCTGCTCTGTTTGAGTCCTCAACCTTTATGTGTGTTAAAGGCGAGGAGACAGTCCACAGTGTTTGTCCAAAGACTCTCTTTTAGCCTGTATGTTAGCCGTCACACGCCGGTCCTGTCTTTGCTCTCATCTGTAAATTGTGTGTATTTCCATTTAGAGTGAGCGCAGCCTCAAACGTCTGCAGCTGTGAATTACAACACACACATTAATGCAGCAGTAGCACGAATCCAAAGACATCAGAATAGTTTAATAAGTAGGGTCAGCAGACACACACTTTCACTGAGGTAGGGTTTTGAATGTTTTACTTGTAGTGGAGTATTTTCACAGTGAAGTATTTGTACTTTTACTGCAGTAAAGGATCTGTGTTTTATTGTCGATGTGGTTTCGGTAGAACATTCTTTAACCAGACACACCTGCTCTCCTCTGTGTCTAGACCTGCCCTTTAGTGTGTGCCTTAGTTTGTGTGTGTTTGTGTGTGTGTGTGTGTGTGTGCGCGCACCCTGCAGAAAGAAAAACACACACCCACTTCTATACCCCGAAGGCATGACGAGGCGTGTGTTTCCGCTCGTCTCCCTGTAAAAAAATTCACGGCGGTTACATTATCTTTATGATCAGGAACGTGATGACAGGTTGACGGTCGCCCACTGCCGATAATCGCAGTAGTAACACAGTAGTTTCACTGTGTACTGCAGTACACACACACACACCCCCCACATACACACACACACCTTCCCCTTTCTCAGCAACAGTTGCCAAGGCAAAGTTACCCTCTGTTGCCGCGGCAACCACCATTACAACACCTTCAAGGTGAAACTGCATTCTCTCTTTCTCTCTCCTCAAGCTGTGAAAAAGGAACAAATATTGACACACACTTTTACGACACACACTCTCAGCGCACATACACACATATACACACACGCACATGAACTTTATTTGCACTTTAATTAACAGAAGATGGATTTAATTGTTGAATTTAATTAGCAGTGTCACCTAATCTGGATTTTAATTTATTTTTTAATTTATTTTTTGATGGGACTTGTGTAATTATGTTCGGTAAATGGGCATTTTAATGTGAAATGTGCTAATTGTGGTGCGACACACAGAAATGAGTGAAACACATGAGTGAGCAGTGAATTTATTCATTTTAGAGCACAGTTTTGTGGTTTTAGCTCAGTTACTGAAGTCAGTGTCTCTCTTTTGGGTAAATCTCTTGTGAAAATAAAATTTCAACCTTACGTCCTGGTTTTAATCAGGGCTGAAACGATTCGCTGAGTACCTCAAATCAATTGTTAAATCCAGTACAACTATACAGTGTGCTGTGTAACGTGGATTTGAAGCACGGATTGCAAAACTATGGAGGAAGAGGGATGAAGAGAAAGTGTACAGACAAAATTAGAAAAGAATGAAACAATAAAATTAAACATATCATATACACGTAGCCTTAAAGACAGAAACAAAAATATACAAGGAACATATATAGTTACGTACATGTATACACGCGTGGTGAAATATACAAGTTAAAGTGCAAAGACTCTTGGTAGTAGTTGGAATTTCAAGTCAGATTAAATGAAAATAAAATTCAGACCAAATTACAACAACAACAAAGTAAGAACTATTATGAATTTATAATGGCTGGTTATAAATTTTCCCCCACGAATACAACATGCTAATATTATTAGCACAAGTCTATGGCATTTTACACTGTATGAATTAGCATAGCAGTTAGCAGAGTTGTCCTCTGCTCATATGAAGCCAGGAACAACAGCAACATGTCAGACTGTGTGCGCTCCAGATTTTAACACAGATTTTAAAAAGAAAGTAACACTTATGTAGTGTCTGTGCCCAAGCTGAGATAACCCCGATGACATCACTGTGACGTCATCAGGGTCAGTTCCTCTTGGCTCCTCCACACGACACGATGCAACTGATAAAACCAGTGGAATGTTCCTTTAATGACGAGCGATAACGAGCATCTGTTCATCAAAGCCTTGCTCTCTGTCTCTCAGTGTCTGCGGACGTTGACGGGTCACACCGGCGGCGTGTGGTGCAGTCAGATGGCGGTCGCCACGGTGATCAGCGGCTCCACCGACCGGACGCTGCGCGTGTGGGACGCCGAGAGCGGCGAGTGTGTCCACACGCTGTATGGACACACGTCCACTGTGCGCTGCATGCATCTCCACGGCAACCGGTAAGACACACACACACACACACACACACACACACACACACACACACACACACACACACACACGCTTTAGGAACACCTAACATTTTGCTGCATTCATTTCCATGACAACCAGAAAAAGACTCTCTACCACACACACACACACACACACACACACACACTTAGAGTAACACACTCATGTACTCTACTGACACACATGCCCATTGCCTGCTGCTTGTCTCCATGGCAACCAGTATAACATCAATGGAGTATATTCATTGTACGCACTCTCATAAACACATACAAAACTAACAACATAAAGCAACACACACATACACACACACACACACACACACTATACATACAGAAGGACACACAAACACAATAAGCACACACAACTACACACTAATTACACACGCATACATTATAAATCATGCTAAGACACACACTACACAAACACCACGTGCAGAGACACACATCTACACACTACATACACAATGCATGAACCATTCACATACAGTATACACACACACACACACACACACACACACACACACTGAGATGATGAACTGGGTCATCACAGCATGAGCACACACACTTGACTCTCATTTTAATAAGACAAACTTGAAACTGCCCCGATTGGCCGGCGCTGCAGTGATGTCATCCCTCCCTCTGTCTCTCAGGGTGGTGTCGGGCTCCCGGGACACGACGTTGCGCGTGTGGGACGTGTCAACGGGCCGCTGCGAGCATGTGCTGACGGGCCACGTGGCGGCGGTGCGCTGCGTTCAGTACGACGGGCGCCGCGTGGTGTCGGGCGGCTACGACTACATGGTGAAGGTGTGGGACCCCGAGACGGAGGCGTGTCTGCACACGCTGCAGGGGCACACCAACAGAGTGTACTCACTGCAGGTACACACACACACACACACATGTATATGAGAAGAGCTCATACATAGTAAAGACCTTTTATTAATAAATAAAACTCTGATTCTAACCTGATCTGTTCTCATAAAAATCACATTTTCTCTGAGTTTAGAATTAAACAAACAAGCAGCTGGATCACAGAGCTGACGTCCTGCTCTGCTTAAGCGTGCTTACACCCTTCTATATGAGGCATGACGTCCCTGTGTGTTATTAACTCATCATATCTTCTCTGTCTTCGCAGTTTGATGGTGTGTTCGTGGTGAGCGGCTCGTTGGACACGTCAATCAGAGTCTGGGACGCAGAGACAGGTAGAGACACTCTTTAGTTCACACATACATCAAATATATTTTTGATAAATTTAAATTAAATCAGCACGTAAGTATACGCTTGGTAAAAATTAACCAGTTTATCAGGAACATTTAGTCTGAAAATTAAAAGTTGTTTTGAGAGGCTGATGCATCTTTGTCGTCATTTAAAAGGCTGTTACGTTGTGGTGAAGTGTTCCAGTATTTTTCAACCCATTTTATGCTGATGACAATAAATATATTGTAACATCAACACCTCTCCAACATTCTAGCTTTTATTAAAGGATTTATTGCAGGACTGTTTTGTTAGACGGCATTTGTTTGAGCTCAGTGGACCTAATAAACTGGCAACTTGGTGTTCTTGCAGTTAGCTAAGAGCTAAATATGTACCATAAATTATAAAACAATCATCACAAAATTACACTGTAAATTAGAAATAGAATAATTAAAGATTATTACATTTCATTAAAGAAATCGTGTCCATTAGCTTTGAAATAAACCAAATAAAATCCCTATTAATATTATACAATAATAAATTACACCATAAAACACAGTCAAAGCCATCTCCACACTATACACGCAGAACATTTATAAACAAAATTAGAAAAGAATTAAACAATAAAATAAAACGTATCATGTACCAAGTACCGCTAAAGGACGGAACAGGAACATATATAGTTACGTACATGTATACACACGGTGAAATATTATAAATATATTAAGGTGCAAAAAGACTTTTAATAGTATTTGGAATTTCAAGTCAGATTAAACAAAAAAAAAAAAATTCAGACCAAATTACAACAACACAAGTAAGAATCTACATAAATTTAAAGTTATGGAAGCCGGGAAAGGCAGTGCTTGCAATTTTTTTAAACGACATTATCTAAAACAAAAATGAAAACTGTTCAAATCAGAAAACAAAATGTTGTTTAGCTTTTATTACTTCTAATGTTTATTGGAGTCAGGTCTCATATTTGGCCACAATCAAACAAGAAATGAGTCAAAAAGTCGTTTTCTTGTGATAGATTACCTTATTTTATCGAGAAATCAACCTTTTTTTTGAATCTACATAAATTAAACTGTTATTGCGAGAAAATAATCAACAAATAACAAAATATAGGACAGGCAAAAATAAGCCCGGGGCTTCAGCCTACTCCTTTTTCTCAAAATGCATGTCACTGAAATAAAAATGGTTCATTCTTTCAAAAAAAAAAAAAAAAAACCCTGAAAAAAATTGCAATCACGGCTCCTCTTGGCTTCCATATGATGTAAACCAAAATTATTTTCTTTCTAATGAAATCAACCAGTTTTCAGCGATTTTGTTGTCAAAAACTCGTCGAAATAATTTAAAAGATTTTATGAACGTGTAAATAAATCAGCACTTTGTGGTTTAAAATAAACCTGTTTATTCAAAGTTAAACCGCTAACCTGAAACTGTCCCGTCCAGGTGGGTGTGTCCACACGCTGACGGGCCACCAATCGCTGACCAGCGGCATGGAGCTGCGTGACAACATCCTTGTTTCCGGGAACGCTGACTCGACGGTCCGAGTGTGGGACGTGCGGACGGGACAGTGCCTCCACACACTGCAAGGTGAGACAGTGAGAGAACAATGACGTCCCTGAGAGGGTTTGTGTCAGAGGGAACAATGAGAGCAGCGTGAAGGTGAGATGATGGCGGTCGAGTCAGCGCTAAAACACACAAGTCTGCAGTCCTCCGGGAGACGGAGAGGAAACACTGGAACAGGAAAGAGAGCACACAGACGAGGGAGAAGAAGAGTCAATCAGAAATAAAGTAAAACCAGAGCTAAAGTTTATTTTAAGATGCGGAGAGAGGAGACGAGGGAACAAAGACACGAGGGAACAAAGAGGACGTGAAGGTAATTCATTATAGCAAGTGGAAACAAGAAGAGGAAGGAAGTACAAGTGGCAATACCACGGTGAAAAAAGTACTCTGTTACATGTAAGAGTCCTGCGTTCAAGGATCCTCCTGGGCGCCTCCCACTGCAGGTGTTAAGGGCAGGTCCCACTGGTAGGAGGCTCCAGGGTAGACCCAGAACATGTTTGAGGGATTATATATCTCATCTGCTCTGGGAGCACCTTGGGGTCCTCCAGGAGGAGCTGGAAAGCTCATTGAGCCAGTTTCTATTGGATTAACTTCATCTTGTGTTTCCTTCAGGTCCCAACAAGCACCAGTCGGCGGTGACGTGCCTGCAGTTCTGCAGAGGTTTGGTTCTGTCCAGCTCCGACGACGGGACGGTCAAACTGTGGGACCTGAAGACCGGAGCCTGGCTGCGAGACGTGGTGGCCCTGCAGAGCCGCGGATCAGGTCAGGACCCACCACCATCTGCTGTACACTCACCTGTTACAGATACCTGAGTCTAAATCAATCACTCGTTCTCTCTCGACAGGTGGCGTCGTGTGGCGAATCAGAGCGTCCGATACTCGGCTGGTTTGTGCTGCCGGCAGCAGGAACGGGACGGAGGAGACCAAACTGCTGGTGCTGGACTTCGACCTGGACGACAAGAAGAAGGAGACGGAGTGAGAAATGAAACAAAGACGCCATAAAAAAAGTTTGGAAGTTAATTTCATTTTGACCAAAGTCATGGCTGGATCTGCTTCCTGCAGCTGTCAGACAGACAGGTATGAATGTCACAACACATCCTGATTGGCCAGCAGACATATGGACACATTGGGAGGACAGCTGGATGGACAGAACATCCACTATGACCTGGATACTCAATGTGGATGATACAAAAATGGCCAAAATATCAAAACTTTTGACATCATATAGCTGCGCTGACATGGACGACGCCATATTGGACGCCACAATCACCCAAATGACCATCGCAAACATGGCGACAAATGAATGTTTTTGCCACTTTGATGGACAGAAACAAGGATGTACGTTCTTTTCTACGACACACGGTGAATGTTTGACAGACAGACAGACAGACGGATATGTGCTGATCAAAAACAATTCAGATGGATGCTCATGGATGGATGGTTGAATGTAACCGACGGAGGGACGAGGGCATTGACTTCTATTGCTGCTGAACCAATGAGGAGCTCAACAACGCCGATAAACATACCAATCCAAATGTACCAAATCTTGAAGGCCAGAGACACGTGGGCAACTTCTTGAGGCAATGGGACGGGCAATGTTGCTTTGAGTCAGTATTGTTTTCATACCAGCAGCCAACCTACGGCGGCTTATTAGGGCCACTGTAGGTTAAAAAAAAATTAGAAATTTAATAAAAAGCAGAGCGGGGCACTGGGGTAATATTCAGAGAGAAACCTCAGAATTTCAAAGATCAAAGTCGAAAATTCACAAGAAAAATCAACAAAATTTACGAGACAAACTGTAGTGAGGAATTTGTGTTGGATGAATGAGTCAAGCACAGGACTTTCACCCAGGGGACCAGGGTTTGTGTCCCATGTGAGCCAACACTGGCTTTTTATTTTCAGGTTTTGGGATGTATAAAGCCGCTGAATGCACACTGTTTACACAAAACTCAGCCGAATAGCCTCGTTGGTTGTAACGTCATTGTCTTGAATGATGAATTTCAAACATATGTCTCGACTAGACGTTGCTGGGATTCGCTGTTTACAGGTGGAGTAAAGCGATGTGGTTCCTTGACAAAAAACAAAAGAACAAACACTATTTTTTCCTAGTAAATTTGTCACTTTAATCTCAGAGAATATTCAGTATTTTCTCGTAAATTTACGATTTTGATCTTAAAGATTCTTCTTTTTTCCTCACCAATTTATGATTTTATAATCTCTGAGAGTATTCAAATTCTTTTATGGTAAATTTGTGAGTTTTGAATTTATGATATAAATCTTGGACAGCCACAGTTTTTTCATGCACATTTATGATTTTATAATCTCAACAACTTTAAACCAGGAAATAATTCATTTGTTTTTTGTTTTGCAAATTTATCACTTTATAATCTCAGAGATTTTAAATTGTGTTATAAATTTGTGATTTTTTTCTCGTAAATTTACGACTCAAACTTGAAATTTCTTAATTTTTTTGTCACAAATTTATGAATTTATAATCTTAGCAATCTCAGAGAATATCCAAATTATTTTCTGGTAAATTTACGACTTTAATGTTGAAAACTCTGAGCTGTCTGTGACTGTTACTCCTCCCCTGGCTCAGTTTAATTTTATTTAAAAAATGTTTTACCTACGATTGCCCTAATACACCATCGTACTGTCATAGCAGGCATTTTTCTGTTGGCGTTGTTTTTTTACATAGTTGCCCGTGAAGTTGCCCGTCTCCGTTGCCTCTGCACGTCCTTAATGTGTGTCGGCCCTGCAGTACTGTAACATATGTTTGTGAGCTGATGGCGGCGCAGGAAACGCTGGCCGTTATCTCAACTGGTGAAACCGTGAAAGTGGCTGGAGTGAAAGTTTCCCATCCAGCAGAGAGGAGAGGACTGAAGTGGAAACCAGTATAATCCAGCCACAACCAGAGTCTTACATCTGCAAACCAAACCCTCGCTTTGATTCAAGCTTCACAGCCGCCTGTTTTGAAGGTTAAAAAAACATGATTTTAAAAGCAGAGGAGGATTAATGTAATCGCTCAAAGCTGCTCGTCACCTCTATAAAACCTTTACAAGTGCACTGCACATTAAGTCACTCACATGTTTCAGTGATTCACGCTGCAGTTTGGCTCAAAATGCAAATCCTCAGTCTGCGTGTTCGCGCCAAAGTGAAAGTAAAGACAGAAAACGTGCCATCGTTAATGCTGTTAGTAACACCTGAGTTTTTGCTGCTGACGAGTCAAAGAACACAGTGTAGATCTGTAAGCTTACCAAACACTAAATCACCCGTACACTCAACTAGTTTCAATCAGTAATCAGGTTTTTCCTTCAACGTGTTGTAGTTTGTCTTGCTAAATGTAAAATAAGACACTTTTTATTGCAAGAAACTGAAAGTAAAATCAGAAAAAAATAGCTTTAATGAACCAACTTTACATTTAAGCAGTTTCTTCTAATCAGTGATTCTTGTTCAAATTTTTCTCATAATTTTTCTCTACAGCCCGGAAAATTGCAGGGAGATCAATATGAGGAAAGATTAGCATAGCAAAGAAAGGACATTTAATTAATCAGCAATTTATTTATGAAGTTTAATCACTACTGAATACTTCAAGCTGAACTCTACCACTGCATTTACGTCATTTTAGATTTTCAAAAAGGTAATTTCAGGTTTCACCATTTCAACAAAATTTCAGATTGTAGTTCACAATATAAAATATAGAAAATGTACTTCCTTTGTCCCTTCTGTGCTTCCATAGCCGGAGTTTGAGTCATCAGAGCTGTTTTCTGTTATTCAAAATCTGTAAATGGTCGCGTGTCTCCCTCAGCTTATTAATAACTCATGAACTCCATTTTTTCTGCCATAAATGTCCGAATTAGCTCATAATTAAATTGTATTTTAGCAAGAAAAAAAAAATCAACATTTAAAAAAGACTAAGGAAGCACAGAAAAAGCCATTTAATGACCACTTAATTGTGAAATTTAATCACAGCTAAATAATGTTGAATAGCATTAATATTTAAGTTTAAAAAAAACATCTGAATTTTTCTGTTTTTTTATTTTTTTATTTCATTTCATTCGGTTATATTTCACAATATACAATAAAAAAAAAAAAAAAAAAAGAATTTAAATGATTTTGTCCTTCCTGTGCCTCCATACGATCCTTTGATTCATCTGTCTTCAGCTACGTTCAAAGCTAAATCTCCAAAGGGTCACTCCTCATGTTTCTCCTCAGCTTATCAAATATTAAAAAAAATACATAAATGATTTAAAACAACTCCCCTTACCAGATATTAATCCAACATAAGCTGCCGTTGCCAGGCAACACCTCCAGCCAATCACCAGAGGTCTGGGTGATGTTTCCCCCGGCAACAGGTGGTATTTTCATGCTGTGAAAGTTGATCTTTCTGCAGGTGTGAGGCTCTGGTGACGTCATCGTGTAAAATAGTGTAAATAAGACAAAGAGGATGTAAATATTCAGCTTTTTATAAGAAGAGAAACAGAAAATATTGAGAGAGGAGACGAGGATGGAGGGATGAATGTGGATCAATAAAGATGAGTTTTATAAAAACGCTGAGTGGTCGACGTGTTCTTTCACAGAGATGTCTGAAACATTTTACTGCACAAAGACTGCTTTTACTTTTGATCATGTTCAGTACATTTTGCTGAAAATACTTAGATAAGGCTCTGAATGCAGAAACTTGTACTCAAGTATTTTGTCAGTATCAGTACTAAAGTAAAGGACTTGAATACTTCTTCCAAAAACCATTTAAGGATGCACAGAAATACAATCTATTAATTGAAGTAATTTCATTATTACAGTTTATTTCACTTTAGTTATGATGAGCCCAATCAGGACATTTCTGTAATTTTTGATACACATTAAATTTTACTTTGTACGCCTGATTTTAACAAGGCTTTTTTACAAGAATCTGCAGCAGCACTGGAAGCTCGGTGAGTATAAAATCTATATATGATCCATTTTTTATTTAAAATGTCATTCTACACACCATGTATTTAAAGAAAATGCTTAAGACAGCTAGATAAGCAGAAAAATGTTTTAAAGTTAAAGCAAACATGATTTAACTGTCATGTACTGTGAGTTATATCAGCCAGCGTATGTATTTTATCAGATTTATATATATGTAGTATTTTCTCTGCTTGACATTGAAACATAAACACGTGCTCCTCCAAAGTCCAGAGGTAATTTCACTGATCCACACAGTTTTATGTTTTCTTAACTTGATAATAAATTATTGACTGGTTATTGTGCTGTTTATGTGCCTGTCATTTGCATTATTTAACAGATCTATAATACACTGGGTTTACATAGCGCTTTTCAGGATACTCAAAGACGCTTAAAGATATTACAATTACAAAGATACCTGAAATGACTAGAGACACACAAAATGGCTGCAAACAGACACAATACAACTACAAAGAGACACAGAAAGACTACAAAAGAGACACAAAAGGACTGCAGAGAGACACAAAATATCTGCAGAGACACCAAACGACTACAAAGAGACACAAAATTTCTAAAGAGACAGAACAGGGCTGCAAAGAGACACAAAATGACTACAGACACAAAACAACAAAGAGACACAAACTGACTGCAGAGAGACACAAAACAATTACAGAGACAAATCAACTGCAAAGATACACAAAACAACGTCAAAGAGACACCAAACAACTACAGAGTTGCAAAATGACTGCAGAGAGACACAAAATATCTGCAGACACCAAATGACTGCAAAGAGACAAAACGTGGCTGCAAAGAGACACAAAATTACAAAGAGACAATAAGACTACAAAGAGACTGCAAAAGGCAAAACCACTACAAAGAGACACAAAATGACTGCAGAGAGACACAAAACATGGCTGCAAAGAGACACAAAATGACTACAGACACAAAACAACTACAAAGAGACACAAAATGACTGCAGAGAGACACAAAACATGGCTGCAAAGAGACACAAAACATGGCTGCAGAGAGACACAAAATGACTACAGACACAAAACAACTACAAAGAGACACAAACTGACTGCAGAGAGACACAAAACAATTACAGAGACAAATCAACTACAAAGAGACACAAAACGACGTCAAAGATACACAAAACAACTACAAAGAGACAGAAAATGGCTGCAAACCTGAGTAAAGAGCACTTATTCCACCCACACTCTAAAATATTTTCATGCTTTTATAGTTTTACTGAGGGTTTTGAATGCAGGACTTTAATGAGATACCATGGGTAAGGGAGTATTTTGACACTGTAGTTTTGCCTCTTCCTCCACCATTGTTTGGCACTAATTATATGGGAAACAGAGACAGTGTTTAATTTGTCATAGTCAAATTATACTTAATTATATTATAATTATAATTATAATTAATTAGTTCCCATTAATTGCTGGTGTAAGATTGAGAGTCTGTTAATCAGCGCACAGCAGATCAGCTGAACGTGTAAAAATAGGGCAAACATTCATTTTAACATGAAGGAGAAAGTTTCCAATAATATCTGAATAATGAATGAGTATTTACCAGTGTGTGTGTGTGTGTGTGTGTGTGTGTGTGTGTGTGCGAAAATGTAAATCAGAGTGAAGCTCCCTGCAGAAATACAACTTAATAAGAAAAAACAAACTCACTGTGTGTGTGTGTGTGTGTGTGTTTGTTTCATCCTGTTTGGCCCAGAAACTGATGGGGAGGTTACCATGGTAACCACGCCGGAGGGCAGCGCGACTACACGTCAGAGGTTTTTCCACAAAAACCTGCAGAGGAGCAGAAAGGTTTCAGAGCTGAACGAAATTAAAGCATCAAGGTGTTTGTAGTTCTGACAGCGGAGGAGGAAGTGTTCAGATCTTTACTGGAGTAAAAGTACCACCACCACCACCACCACGCAGTCACAGGCCTGCGTCACAAGTGAAAGTCCTGTATTGAAAACGTTAGTTCAGTAAGAGTATATACATTTCACAAGGAAAGTTTAAAGTCTCGAAAGTAAAGTCGCTCAGTGCAGAAGAATGCAAAAACAAAAGGTAATGACATATTACTGTATGTAACTGATTTCTTAACAGACCCACTGGGTCCAGGGGCCAAAGGGTTAGGGGCCCCTCAGGCCTTCATTTGTAAAATGATGCTTAAATTAATGAAGAGAGAGAGGAGAGGCATGAAACAACAACGAGTTGCAAAACAAGACACAAAATAACTACAAAGAGACACAAAACAACCACAAAGAGACACCACATGCCTTCAGAAAGACACAAAATGACTACATAAGACCCAGTTTCCCCAGACAGATACAACAAAACTACAAAGAGACACAAAGCGACTACAAAGAGACACACAAAAACTACAGACACACAATAACTAAATAAGACACAAATTTTCCTCAGAAAGACACAACACGACAACAAAGACACAGCACGATTACAAACTAAATAAGACACAAATTTGCCTCAGAAAGAGACAACACAACTACAGAGACACAAATCAACTACAAAGAGACACAAAACAACCACAAAGAGACACCACATGCCTTCATAAAGATACAAAATGACTATGTAAGACCCAGTTTCCCCAGACAGATACAACAAAACTACAAAGTGACACACAAAAACTACAAAGACACACATAACAACCACTAAAAGACACAAAACAACCACAAAGAGACACCACATGCCTTCAGAAAGACACAAAATGACTACATAAGACCCAGTTTCCCCAGACAGATACAACAAAACTACAGACACAAAGCGACTACAAAGAGACACACAATAACTACAAAGACACACACAATAACTACAAAGACACAAAAAAACAACCACCAAAAGACACAAAATGCCCTTAAAATGACACAAATTGACTAGGAAGAGACACACAATGACTACAAAGAGACACAAAACAATTAATAAGACACAAATTTTCTTCAGAAAGACACAACTACAGAGAGACACAAAACAACCACAAATAGACAAAAAAAAAATGCCTTTAAAATGATACAAATCGACTACAAAGAGACACAAAGTAACAGCTAACGGTTAGCCCAGCTAAACGTGCACACAGAAATAGTAATGTTTGTTCAATCCTTGTGTTTATAGACTTTACAAACATCGGATCAGTCTAAACAGTGATACAAAAATGTGATATGTATGTGTGTATATGTATATATATATATATATATATATATATATATATATATATATATATATAGATAGATAGATAGATAGATAGATAGATATAGCTAAAAGGTCTGCTGGTTTTCTACCCGGACGGATGAGTCATGGCCTTGTAAAAGATTATGTTTGTTTCTTTTAGTTGGTGAGAATGTGTCGCCGCAAACGCGACAAACATCCACTAACTTTGACGCCGTTTTCTGCGAGCACGGCTGAGCCATTTTGTACCGCTACACGTGTTTCTAGTCGGACTATGTTTACAAGCACAAGAGTTCAGCGAGCCACTGAAGGACCGCCCTGCAGATTTACTATTGGTTCTGCAACGTAGGGAGTTTTTTTTTTAAACTCTGAAATTGTATCCGCCCATCTAAACACAAAATCAGGGAGAAAGACATCAGTCTTTAGTTAAGCAAAGTGTCTAAAGACTGACTTGTGAGTCTAGACTTATACCAGAGTGTTTCTGTCACACAGTGAGAGTTCATTGGTTCACTTTAGCCGTTTGATGTGATCACATTATGGAACATTTCTACTGATAATTAACTTCAGTAAATGTCACTTTTCCCTGCCGGTGTTTATGAAGGACGTCTTTCCAACAAGGAGTGTCGAAGAGAGAGAGCGTTGAGTATTTAATATTTTATTTTCTGTGAGGGAGACAGAAGTCCTTCATCTTCCTCCACACTTCCTGACAGTCTGTCTCGTTCCCTCACAGCAGAGCTTTGTGTTTGAGTACGTGGGAGTTTGAACGTTACGCAACACAAACTGGCTCCGACATCCTGAAGGAGAAGTGAAACGTGGAGGAGGTGATGTGATGTTTGTTCATTGATAAAATGAATCATATAAATCATATAAAGGAGGGTACTTTCTCCTCCTGTGAGCACATGAAACGGTCTGATGTGTTCATGGGTTCACTCGGTGTGACACCAGAGTGTTTCTGAACCCACAGTGACAGGATACTGAGGAGGAGACGTGAACGAGGAGACATGAACGAGGGGACGTGAACGAGGAGACGCGAACAAGGGGACGTGAACGAGGAGACGTGAACGAGGGGACGTGAACGAGGAGACCTGAAGGAGAAGTGAACGAGGAGAAGTGAACGAGGAGAAGTGAACGAGGGGACGTGAACGAGGGGACGTAAACAAGGGGACGTGAACGAGGAGACGTGAATGAGGAGACGTGAACGAGGGAACGTGAATGAGGGGACGTGAACGAGGGGACGTGAACGAGGGGACGTGAACGAGGAGACGTGAACGAGGGGACGTGAACGAGGAGACCTGAAGGAGAAATGAACGAGGGGACGTGAACGAGGGGACGTGAACGAGGAGACGTGAACGAGGAGACGTGAACGAGGGGACATGAACGAGGGGACGTGAACGAGGAGACCTGAAGGAGGAGAAGTGAATGAGGAGACCTAAAGGAGAAGTGAACGAGGGGACGTGAACGAGGAGACCTGAAGGAGGAGAAGTGAACGAGGAGACGTGAACGAGGGGACGTGAACGAGGGGACATGAACGAGGGGACGTGAACGAGGGGACCTGAAGGAGGAGAAGTGAATGAGGAGACGTGAACGAGGGGACGTGAACGAGGGGACCTGAAGGAGGAGAAGTGAATGAGGAGACGTGAACGAGGGGACGTGAACGAGGAGACGTGAATGAGGGGATGTGAACGAGGAGACGTGAACGAGGGGACATGAACGAGGGGACGTGAACGAGGGGCGTGAAGCGAGGGGCGTGAAGCGAGGGGCGTGAGCGAGACAGTGAACGAGGAGACGTGAACGAGGAGACGTGAACGAGGGGACGTGAACGAGGAGACGTGAACGAGGGGACGTAAACAAGGGGACGTGAACGAGGAGACCTGAAGGAGGAGAAGTGAATGAGGAGACCTAAAGGAGAAGTGAACGAGGGGACGTGAACGAGGAGACCTGAAGGAGGAGAAGTGAACGAGGAGACGTGAACGAGGAGACGTGAACGAGGGGACGTGAACGAGGGGACGTGAACGAGGAGACGTGAACGAGGAGACGTGAACGAGGGGACGTGAACGAGGAGACGTGAACGAGGGGACGTGAACGAGGGGACGTGAACGAGGGGACGTGAACGAGGGGACGTGAACGAGGGGACGTAAACAAGGGGACGTGAACGAGGAGACCTGAAGGAGGAGAAGTGAACGAGGAGACGTGAACGAGGGGACGTGAACGAGGAGACCTGAATGAGGAGACGTGAACGAGGAGACGTGAACGAGGAGACGTGAACGAGGGGACCTGAATGAGGAGACGTGAACGAGGAGACGAGAACAAGGGGACATGAACCAGGAGACATGAACGAGGGGACGTGAACGAGGAGACGAGAACGAGGGGACGTGAACGAGGAGACGTGAACAAGGAGACAACCTGAGAGGAGGGTCTGATCCAGTAAAGAAGGGGCGTGAAGCGAGGAGACAGAAGGAGGAGAAGTGAATGAGGAGACCTAAAGGAGAAGTGAGGAAAGGAAAGCAAAAGGAGAAGGAGGAAAGTGAGGAAGGAGGCGTGAGCGAAAGGGGGCGAAAGGGGACCTGAGGAAAGGCGTGAAAGGCGAGGAAAGGGGCGTGAGCGAGGAGATGAGGACAGGAAAGGAAAAGTAAGAAAAGGAAGGGAAAGGAAAGGGGAAAAAACAGACGAAAGGAATAAGAGGAAATGATGACAGGACAGGAAAGAAAGGAAGAATATGAAGGGAGGGGGAGATAAGGACATGAATTGTCAAAGGAAAAGAAAGGAAAGAAGAGAAAGAAAGGGAGAGGGAGAAGAGGAGTGGAGAAGAGGGGAAGGAAAGAACTAATTGGAAAGGAAACAGAAGAATAAGAAAGGAGAGAAATGGAGGGAACGGAAGAAGTTAAAAGGAGGGAAGACAGGAACTGAACAGAGGAGTGAAGAAGGAAAAGAAAAGAAGAACAGAAAACAGTTCCTATGCTGCAAAGCCTTCTGAGGCCTGCTGTGATGTGTGATGTTGGGCTTTGTAAATAAAATTGAAAAACTGAAAGGAAAGAAAGGAAGGATAGGAAAAGAGAGGAATGAAAGGAGAGGTGAGGACAGAAAGGAAAGGAACAATAGACAAGAGAGGAAGAATAGGAAAGGAAAGGAGGACAATGGCAGGTGAAATAGGACAAGAGGAGAGGAAGGAAAGGAAATGAGGAGGGAAAGGTTATTCATAAATTCATTACCTGTGTGTGTGTGTGTGTGTGTGTGTGTGTGTGTAGGCAGTTATGATGCAGGTGAGCTGCAACTGAAAAACATCTCTCATCTATTACCCATGAGGCTTTGCAGCTTGTTGACAGCAAGTACGTCCCCTCAGGGCTTAACACACACACACACACACACACACACAAAATGTCATGTAAAGAACAGTTCTGGTGTCATTTTGTTTATTTATTTATTTATTTATTCCAGTGTCAATATGATTCAGGTTTGTTATGAATAAGAAATTTTTCTACAAATCCCAAAAAAATCAGATGTTAAACGTCGTCTAAACAGAAACAGACACACATTAAACACACATTAAACACACAGACAATTTCATACACATTTTCCCCACAAATACAACATGCTAACGTTATTAGCACATGCCTATGGCATTTTACATTGTATAAATTAGCCTAAGGGCTAGTGGACTTGTGTGTGATTTATCCTGGCTTCATGTGACCAGAGGACATCTAGCAGCTAGGCTAATTTATACAATGTAAAATGCCATAGGCTTGTGCTAATAACGTTAGCATGCTATATTTGTTTTAGTAAAACGTGTTTAGTATAAGACAGTTGTTTTGTCAGTGAACCTTGTGAGTTGTAAGGGGGCAGATTTTGTAACGTTACCTTTGTTAAATGGTGCTGTTGTCCCTGGCTTCATATGAGTAGAGGAAAAGGCTGCTAGCTGCTAGGCTAATTTATACAATGTAAAATGCCATAGAGTTGTGCTAATAATATTAGCATGTTGTATTTGTGGGGAAAATGTGTCCAGATAAAGAATTTGCAGCTTTAAAGGGCGGTTTGAGGGTTAAGTATTACAGTACCAGTGTGTGTGTGTGTGTGTGTGTGTGTGTGTGTGTAAGCTGTTATTGTAATGACTCTGACCGCCCAAACACAATCATGTTAACAGAGTTGGGTGTGTTGCAGAGATCTTGCATTGCATTGCATTAGATTGTGCAGATGTTCGTGTTATTTTGTCCAACTGTACTCTGTGTGTGTGTGTGTGTGTGTGTGTGTGTGTGTGTGTGTGTGTGTGATCATGGCTGCAAGCGAGGAGGAAGATGAAATGTGTCTTCTGCATTTCCTGACAACACACACACAAACTAGCAGCTATGAATATAGGGTGTGTGTGTGTGTGTGTAGATGATTAAAATGCCTAATAAAGTCCAGAAAAAGCACTCAGCCTAAGTAGCAGCCAGTAAAACACAATCAAAACATCAGGCTGGGACTCATTACTGTGTGTCTGTGTGTGCTTGTATTTGCTACACAGTGGGGACCAAATCATGTTTCTAACCAACAGAGTGAGGACACTTTGGGAAGGTGAGGATATTTTGGCCAGTCCTCGCTTCCTCAAAGGCCTTTTTGAGGGTTCAGAGTATGTTGTAAGGTTCAGGTTAGAATTAGAGTTCTCAGAAAGATAGAGGTACATGAATGTGTGTGTGTGTGTGTTGAATCTTCAAACTGGAGTGGATGTGGAGTGTAATCCAGATTAAATGTGTTTACTGTGTGAGACACACACACACAGAGATCGATGTAATTCAACTAAGAGCAACACTTACTGGCTGAAGTAGTTTCAGTTACCACGGCAACCGAGAACATCACCACCACCACCACCACCACCACCCCCCCTCCCACCCGCTCTTTCAGTTCAGTTCAAATGAGCTTTTTTAGACCTAAACAGAAGCAAGGAGTCGTGTTACAAACAACACGTGACCAGCGGTGTAATGTAACTGAGTACATTTACTCAAGTACTTTAAACTCCTTTACTTGAGTATTTCCATTTTATAATGATAAAACATTTTATTTGTATCACACTTATGAACAGTTTTGGGCGACTTACTCTCAAAATGTAATAACCACACTCTACTAGTTACCTCCTTTTAAAGATAATGAGTTACTTTACAACATTACATTACATTACATTATTTACATGTGCTGCTTCATAGCAGCTTCAGCTTGTTACAGTTCATTTCAAATCCATGTAAATTATTTTAATTGCACCCATTGTTTTTACATTTCCTTCTCTCATTTATGTTTTTTATTATTATTTATTGTTCTTACAAAGTTTCATTCATTTATTTATTAGTAGTAGTATTCTGCGTATCCTTCCCTGGTCAGTGAAACATTTACTGTGTACTTATTTTTGTACTTGTTGTTTTTATGTGTAAAGTACATTGTAACCTCGATATTGATAAAGTGTTGGGGGTAACATATTACAAATGTAACATAGTGTAATGCAAAAAAGAAAAAAAATATGATTTATAATAAAAAAATACATAAATAAAGCTTACTGATTAATTAAAAAACAAATAAATAAAGGGAAGTGCAATATAACATTTAGGGCTGTAGACTCCTGGTCAACTAATCGATTTTTTGGTCGATATGCTCTCATACGACCAAATTCTCATTCGTCAAATAATCGACGTATTACTTTCATAAGGAGAAAAGTTCTACAGCAACAGCTTTCCAGGATTAATCCATCATTTTTAAGTCTTGTGTGTGATTCATCCTGGCTTCATATGAGTAGAGGAAATCTCCGCTTGTCGCTAGGCTAATTTATACAATGTAAAATGTCATAGGCTTGTGCTAATAACGTTAGCATGTTGTTTTTACTTGGAAAACGTGTTTAGTATAAGACAGTTGTTTGTCAGTGAATTTTGTGAGTTGTAATGGAGCCGAATTATGTAATGTTACCTTTGTTAAATGTTGCTGTTGTCCCTGGCTTCATATGAGTAGAGGAAAAGGCCGCTAGCTGCTAGGCTCATTTATACAATGTAAAACGCCATGGACTTGTACTAATAATGTTAGCATGTTGTATTTGTGGGGAAATGAGTCCAGATAAAGACAAGTGTTTGTCTGTGAATGCTGCGAGTTATAGTGAAGCTGATTTGTGTACTTGTGTTTGAAATTGTTCCTACTAAGCCATGTTTAATGTGTGTTTAATGTGTGTTTTGAATCAACTAAACTTTACAGCACTTAACACAGTCCTCCACCACCGACTAGTGTTTTGGAGGTTTAACTGCAGAGTGACACAGACACACCACCACACAAGTAAAAAATAACGTGCAGATTTTTTTCCCCACGACTAATCGATTTGTTGAAGATTATGTGCGACTTTAGTCGACCAAGATTTTCTTTGGTTGACTACAGCCCTGATAAAATATGATGTAACAAGTGGACGTTTCTCATGCAAGTCGTTCCACAACTGAGGA
Source organism: Epinephelus fuscoguttatus (assembly GCF_011397635.1). Lineage (NCBI taxonomy): Eukaryota > Metazoa > Chordata > Actinopteri > Perciformes > Serranidae > Epinephelus > Epinephelus fuscoguttatus. Next base: position 1,617,075 of record NC_064774.1, read on the forward strand.
GCCCTGACAGCAAAAGCTACTATATACTTCTATTCCACATTTATTTGATAACTTTAAAGGTTCGGGTTATAATACAAAATCTAATCAACTAATACTTTATGATGTATTATTATAGATTAAACTACGCAGCAGTTTATAAAGTTACTAAAGCTACCAGCTGCAGCATTAAAGTGATGAACACATTAATGCAACAATAATTATAATCCAGTAGTTTCATGTAAATTATTCTAAAATGAGTTGTTCTGCAAAATGAGTCGCCTACTTTGGGGTACCTGCAGTAAATTTTGATGCCAAAACTTTTGTAATTTTACAGAAGTAAAACACTTTCAATGCAGGACTTTGTTTTACTTCAGTAAAAGATCGGAGTCCCTCTAACACCACTGTTCTCACTGTGCATGTGTCTGTCTATGATCTGTCCATGTATCTGACTCCATCTAGTGGTCAAACAGCTGAACTGCAGCGACCCGAAACATCAGTCTCTTAATAATCATATTATGATTTTAATAACGATTAGGGGCTTGCAACTGCTGATTACTCACTATCACGAGTATAATTTTTAACATGATTTGAGAAAATGGTGTTAGTTGCATTTAACTAACTAGCTAACACCTGTAAATACATCACAAGGGAAATTTTAAAAGCAATAAACCTATACTGGGAAGATACAGCGTGAAATAAGAACTTAAAAAATAAAAAGTCACGGACTGACCCTTTAACAGCAGCAAGTCGCTCACCTGCTTTTACAAACACATCACCTCATGTTCGGAGGGAATCTGACTCATTTCTCCAAGTCACATTCTCTATTTCTAACTCCTCTTTAAGCTCCTCAAACCTTATTTATTCCTGTGTTCATTCATCACACAGTCACACTCTGGCAGCCATGTTGCGTTAAAACACGTTTAATTCAATGTTCACAAACAGAACCACAACAGGAGACGGTCTGTAGGCACAGCAGCAGTTTGGGTTTGAACTGCGTGAAAACATTTTGGCTTCTAGATAAACTCCGTCTGGCTCCTGCGCCAAGATAAAAATAAACTTATTCACTTAAGATTCTTCAGTGTGTGGGGCCGTGTGCAGCCGGAGCACATGTTGCTGAACCTTTAGAAAACATCACAGAGGGAGTTTGTTTCTTTCCATTCTTCACATCACAACATACAAACTTATATTTTCACTAACTTTAAATGTGGTAATATTTAATACTTGCACTGTAATTTAAAACATCTGTACTGTTCGTTAAAAAGCCACGTTTACAAAGACTTCAATGATAAGCAGGGCAACCATCAATCAATCTGCATCATGAGTTTTTAATTGTGTCTCTCTCCCTCTCGTCTCGTGTCGGCCTCGTCCACAGAAGGTCACTTTTCGCTCCCGATCACCTGATGGTGCGGTACATCATGAAGTCGACCGTGGTGCATCGTGGGAACTTCCCGATGGAGCTCTCCTCCACAGGTGTGTAGACTTTGATCTGACGCATGTGCGTGTCTCTGCCGTTCTGGTGGTTGGCGAGCACCGCGATCTGGATCATGAAGGTGCTGATGGGCTCGTTTGTCCGCTACAACACACACACACACACACAGGTCATTAGTGATGCTCTTACTCACAACTTCCTGCCACAACACATAAAGATACACACAGTGTCACATGAAGAGGGCTGCTGTCGTTGAGTCCTTTTCAGATTTTAGCGCTGATTGGATTCAGAATAAAATATAAACACATTTATCAATTTTTTTATTGAACAAAAAGAAGCCAAAGTTCTCAAATGTTAAATGTTTTCTGAACACAAGCTGCCAAAAACAAACAAACATACAAAAAAGTAAAAATAAAAAAGCAAAATACTGACTGTATTCAGGAACCGTCTGATCAAACTAGTTTAATAATATAATAAAAGTTGCAGCAGCAGAAAGACAGAAATATTTACAGTTAAATAGAGAAACAAGAAGTAAATAATCAGAAGTAAAAAAATAAACTGTACGAGAACAATTAAACTCAAAACTACAAGGCACCTCATTTAAATTTAGTTTATTATTATTTATTTTCTATAATTTTTTAAAAAGGTGTTAAGTTTAATTTTAATTTGAGCTTTTTTATAATCTTATTTTCATATTTTGATTATATTTATTCACTTAAAAAGGGGAAACCTCACATATGTAGATATTATTTTTATTATTTATTCTTTTAAAACACAACAGCTGATTTTTATTTTTTAATTTATTTAATGATTTATTAGTAAATTCTCACATATGTAAATGTTACTTTTATTAATCTCTTAATTTTGAATAAATAATTTTACCAATTTTTTATTTATTTAATTTAAATAAATACATGTAATTAGAATATACCTTCACGAAAAATTTCAATATATTAATTAAAATGAATAAATAGGTAATAATAATAATAATAATAATAATAATTACAATAATAATAATAATAAAATAACCCTTTGAAACCTGAGTGAATGGGCTTGATTTGGAAAAAAGGCAATGAGAACTTTATGAAATGACCTGAAAATGAGCAACATAATAAGCGTTTTTTGAGGAAAAAAAAAAAAAATATATATATATATATATATACATATATATATACATATATATATATATATATATATATATATATATATACCTGATAAAATATAGCAACACAGTAAAACAAATATATAATTACATATATATACATATATATATACATATATATATATATATATATATATATACATATATATATATATATATATATATATATATATATATATATATATGAAATAATATATATATACATATATATATATATATATATATATATATATATATATATATATATATAATATATATATAAATATATATATATATATATATATACATATATATATATATATATATATATATATATATATATATATATATACATATATATATATATATATATATATACATATATATATATATATATATATATATATATTACCTGAAAATAAGCAACACAGTAAAACAAAATAATAATTACCTTAAAAATACACAAAAAATAAAAGTATAAAAAGAAGAAAATTACCTAATAAGGATTGGTCAAAAATGTAATGAAATAATATCTATTTTCTGTAACATAATTTTAAACATATATTAAGAATACTTAAGAGCTTTGATAATGTTCCAATAGTGCTCATAACCTTTTCCCACCATGTTTTCTATAGAAATCAAACCAATACTTTGAGGTTTTGATGGTTGAAACGCGTGTTAAAGGCACCTGACCCAGGTTTGAAAGGGTTTAAATACACTCACCACTAGGTGGCACACTTGCGCCATCTAGTGGGCGCAGAAAATAAAGGAAATGGTTCATGACACAACTAAATATTTATATTAATAAATGTGAGCAGCCTAGATCGATCAATGCCAGCGTTCTGCACTTGACGGCTCCTTGATGCTTGGAGCTACAGGCTGGTTTTCAGAGCCAAAAAGGTATTATGGGTCACATGAAAGATGAGGTCACGTCAAACACCGACAGCCCTGAGAACCATTCATGAAACTAACCTGTACAGGAAGAAGCAGAGGAATCACAGACACACACCGATTAGAAACGTTACCTGATTCATCAGAGAGATGTGGATCCACCCGCTGGGCTCCACCATCTCTAACTGCTGCAGAGAGGAAGAGGAGGAGGACGATGGTGAGAACAGAGCACATCATGTGAAGCGTAAACACCCAGTACTCCCAGTACTCCCAGTACCAGCAGGACCGTGTTACCTGAACTGTATGTTGACTAAATGAGGCTGCGATCCGTCTGACTGCCAGTAGGTCTCCAGGTTGTCGTCCCTCAGCTGATCCACTCCGAAACCTGGACACAAGTTCAGCTACCATCAGACTACACTCACCCCTCTGTGTATTGTATCTGTATCTGTGCATTAGGGTTTGGAGCTGACCGGGTTTACAGGAGGAGAGGGACCACACCGCCTGGGAGCCGATCTCACGAACCGTCCCGGTCCGCTCCAGCTGCTTCGGGTCAGCGCCAGGTGGCGTCTTGCTCGGGGTGGCCATCCTTTACATCACAGGGAAATACAGAAACATGAGTTCAGCGAACACAGTCTCAAAACTCAGGAACGTAACGCCAAACTCCCTTTGCATTTTTTACATTTTGATGTTTGCCTGTGCATTAAAATATGTAAATTAATGACAGAGTCTGATTTGAGAGCTTCTGAGAATTAAGAGGTTTTTAGGAAAAATTCAGCAGGTAAGTGACACATCTGGTGGCATCTTATTTTGCCAGGCATCTCACATTTAGTGCCACATTTGTGGTTAATTCCTTGGCTTTACTCGCAATACTTTAAGGAAGGAATATCAAACATATTCATCCTTAACACAGAATATAAAAATGGACCACAGTGTTTGAATTATGTGTTGTTAAATGCATGCAACCTAAGGCCAAACTCCCTTCACATTTCTCACATTTTTAAGTTTACTTGAAAACTGACAGATGTAAACTAATGACAGAATCTTATTTAAGAGCTTTTAAGAATTAAAAGCTGCTTAAGGGAAAATCGGCATTTAAGTGACACATCTGGTGGCATCTTATTTAGGGTGGGAGTATCACACACATAGATCCGTGTAAGCTGAACATAACAATGGACTACAACGTTTCAATAAATCGTTACTTCTCTGAAATGCATGCAATGTCCAGGAAGTCAGCCAAACTCCCTTCAAATTTCTAACATTTTTAGTTAAATTGTATATTAGAAGATTTAAACTGATGACACAATCTGACTAAAGAGCTTCGAGGAATTATTACATTCCTAGGATATATTCGGCATATGTGTGACACATCTAGTAGCGATTTATTTAGCTGCATTAAAAAATAGGATAAATGTAAGTGGCTATCTGAAGGAGGGGGATATCAAACCTACTGATTCAAACATTTACTCATTAAAATGACGATAGAGTCAAAGTGAAAGGCTTCTGGGAATTACTAGATCTTTAGGGGAAATTCGGCATACAAGTGACACATCTGGTGCCATCATATTTGGTTAAAATTTATATAAAGTGCAAAATATGTGGTTATTTTAATCGTGGCTATTTGAAGGAGGGGAACTCAAACACTCCAATCGGCAACACCGAATTTAAGAAAGGACCACAACGTTTAAAAAACAAGTTGTTTGTTATTTCCCGAAATGCAGGCAATGTCAATATGTGAGTGAAAATTAAACGAGCGTTCAAACGGAGTTTGGTGTGGAGCTGCAGCTAGCTGCTAACAGCTAATATTTCTCCACTAAAGCCACTGAAACTTAAATGTACGACATGAATATGAAGTAAAACTTACAATAGCGGTTGTGACGAGTCTCCAATGTGTCGCGCTAATGTATCACATGTTAAGAAAAAGGTGGACAAAGCTCAAATCCGCATTGTTTTGCTGCGGCCACTTCGAATCTCCCACTTTTGTGAGTCCGGGGCGCTTTCAGATGACGTCACCGAGCGCAGCGTCGCACTCTGTTGGCGTCTCTCCCGCCATCTTTCCAGCCGGCTTCCAGGAGACGAACACGTTGCTGGAAAAAAAGAAGTTTCAGCCCCGATTTTTTGTGTCTAAACGTCGTTTCTCGTTTGTTTGCTCTCGAGTCGGGGAACGGGAGCCGAAGAGGGGTGAGTTTTTAACTTATCGCCCCGGATTTCGTGCCTTTTTTCGGGTTGTGTCGCCGTAAAAGCGAGCGCTGTTCCCCCACTGAGCAGCTGTCAAGTGCGGGGCCTCCGATGCTAATGTCGCAACCGTTAGCTAGCTGACAGTAGCCTCCAGGTTAATACTCGTAGTAAGCGGTGTTGTGTAGCCTCCAGCGTGGCCGTTTAACCATCGATTTACCCGCCTGAGCACAAACGTAGAGCTAGTTAATATTGTGAGAGTAACGCAGCTCTTATTAATAGCAGAGGCCCACCGACAACATTACGTTTTCGCTTCGCCTCTCAAAATCCTGTTAAAAAATTTTTCAATTTAAGCTTTTCCCGCTCATCGACATTTATATACACATAAAAGGCCACGATACAAGACGTCTTGTCAGTCTTTACGGTCGGTTGATGAATTCGGCATATGAATGACTCACTCATCGGCAGGTTATTTAAGGATAAATCCAACTTTGGTGCTCGACACCGCCCGTCACGTTGCGTCTCTCCTTTGGGATGTTATTCATAGAAAATAACAGTCTAACCTTCATATTTAATCACGCGTGTTTACTTCATGTGTTAAATGTATGCCGGGTTGAAAGGGCGGACACCGCCGACTGGTTAAAGGCCGTAAATCACGTATAATGACGGGCATGTACGTTCAGTGGCGAGGCAACAATAAAAGGCCAGGCTTTTAAATGGAGTCTGGTGTGACTCTCTCTTCTCAAAAAACACTGCGTGGCGCTAACTTGACCGCTTCGCAGCAGATTAATTTACGTCAGTTCCACCTCTTGATGCCTTGAAATGAAAACCCACCAGACTGGGATCTGCATTAAAGCCAGGGAGCGCTAGCTGTGGTTGCAGTCAGGAGCAGGTAGAGGCTGGTGCAGGGCCGTGGTGCTGCATGCCCATTGTTCAAGGCAAAGGCTGTGCGTTTTTGTTCAGAATTGAAATGTGTTGCTTCAGCAGAGTGAGCAGTGTGAATGAGGACACAGGTTTGAGCCTGAACCACTGCAATTTAGATAGTGTCTCTATTGACTGTGGTGCCTGACTCTCTGAATGTGTGCGTCGGATGAAAACCAACATTCTACCTTCATTTCCTTCATCAGCCTGCCTCGTCATTAACCACCCAGATAACTCCCGTCTTCTTGTTCAGCTCCACAGGTGCTAGCGTCCGTCATTCCAGCCCTCCATCATGGCAGACAAAAACACCAGGATCGCCATCGTCAACCACGACAAATGCAAACCGAAGAAATGCCGTCAGGAGTGCAAGAAAAGCTGCCCAGTGGTCCGCATGGGTGAGCGCTCATGTAGTCGCTCATGTTGTTCATGTCCAGAAAGATTTAGCTGTCAGAAGTAGAATCAGCTGCAACACTTCAAAACTAAACTGTACTCAATGTGTGTGTGTTTGCAGGTAAGCTGTGTATCGAGGTGACTCCACAGAGTAAGATTGCCTGGATCTCAGAGTCTCTGTGCATAGGCTGCGGCATCTGCATCAAGGTAATAACACCTGAAGTCACATTTAAGTCTAGTTAGTTAAGACATTGTGATAGCTGGTCTTTCATCAGCAGCCTCATGAGACTTTTAGTTCAGCATTCTGTCATCTGATTTGCCCTTCAGTCAATCAAGACAATCTGAAGGGTCGATAAAAAGAGTTACTGCATCCATGTTTTTATTTTAAGTCTGGCTGTCCTTTGTCATTGTAGAAATGTCCGTTCGGAGCGTTGTCGATCGTCAACCTGCCCAGCAACCTGGAGAAGGAAACCACACACAGATACTGCGCCAACTCCTTCAAACTGCATCGGTACGCTGATTATTTGAGTCATCAGTCGGAGACCTCTCAGGCAACTGAGGTTCTTAAAGTCAAGCAGGTTTTTTTTTTTTTTTTTTTATTGTTGTTGTTGTTGTTGTGTCAGTCAGTGTGCCTTCTGGGGGCATTTTGGTCCCCAGATTTTGCTCCTTGGTACAAGCAGCTGCCCTCAGGAAGAGACGCTTTTCCTCGTCAGGCTCTGAGATAACGGCATCTTCTTTTACAGCTCACAGCAACTTAATACGACACAGTCTCCGGCTTTTATTTAATCTGTAGCGTCAGAGAGAAATGATGTTCTGATCCCTTTTTCGTGCAGTTGGCTTGTTTACTGTATTACATGGACGTCACTGTCACTGAACATCCAGCTCTCGCGTCTGACTCCAAGGTAACGGATAAAAGGGCAACAGGGTTCAGGGTGCAGTGTTACGAGAAAGTAGCGTGTCTCGATTGTGTGCGTACTGCGTGCAACATTTAAGGGCAGCTGCTGGACCTACTAAAGGTAAAACGAAAATGTATTCAGAACGCACCTTTATTTTCTTCTTTCCTCTCTCATCAAACATGACAACCCCTCAGATTTATCTGGTGACCCTTCGGAGGGGTCTGACCCCCATGTTGGGAACCACTGAACTAAACTGAATGTAAAGTATTTAAATGCGTGGCTAACCTGTAACAGAGTATTTTTACGTTGCTGTGTGGGTGCAGAGTACTTCCACCACTGCTACACTGTGTTTGAAGAATACTGAGATCTTGGTGTCGCTCTACATGTGTTGCTGTGTTTATAATGTGGTTTATGTGTGTGTGTGTGTGTGTGTGTGCGTGCAGACTGCCGATCCCCCGGCCCGGTGAGGTGCTGGGATTGGTGGGGACCAACGGTATCGGCAAGTCTACAGCTCTGAAGATCCTGGCTGGAAAACAGAAACCCAACCTGGGCAGATACGATGTGAGTGTTCAGACACACTGTCATGTTTCTGTAAAGCCGACACGTTGCGGTGTGATCTGGTGTTAGAGGCGGTGCTGTGCTGACGAGATAAGACGTGGGTGTAGCTGCTCACAGCTGCCATTTTCTCTTCTGACCAACTGATCGACTGAAAGCTTCGTTTGCTGAAAAACCCTGTGTGATAAGAAAAGATTGGCTCTTGTACTGATAAGGACAATACTCCAAATCCAGCTCATTGATTAATTAGCTAATTAATGTTGTCCCTCATCACTTACAGAAAATACACATATACAGGAGCATACGATTCAGTTTGATCAGATAGTTTAAAACTGCTTCTCGATTCCTGTCCCTAAAGTGACATCACTTAGATATTTATGAGATATTTTAACAGTCTAAGCGACTTATTAAATGTATCTACAGGAGTCAAATCAGGAGCAGTCGTGTGTCGCGGTCTGTACTGTGCCGGTTTCAAGTCAAACACTCGGCTGGTTGCTGTCAGAGCAGAGATAACAAACAATATGCATTAAACCTCTCTGCTGTTTCACGTGCTCTCTCTTTGTCCACATGTTAATGTCATGTACGTGACTGTGTTGTTCCCCAGAATCCTCCAGACTGGCAGGAGATCTTGACCTACTTCAGAGGTTCTGAGCTGCAGAACTATTTCACCAAAATCCTGGAGGACGACCTGCGGGCCATCGTCAAACCGCAGTACGTCGACCAGATCCCAAAGACTGTCAAGGTAAGCCAGCTCAGCACTTCCTGTTCACAGCAGGAAAGCAACCAAGTACATTTACTCAAGTACTGTACTGAAGTGTAGCAGGTTGATATGTTTACTTCACTTCATGTACAGCTGTGATAGCTTTGATTTTATATATGAAATAGATTTATACTTTAACATATTGCCAGTAAACTTGAGTATTTTTACAACGTGATGTTGTCACTTGAGTAGAGGATCTGAATATTTCTTCCACCACAGATCTTATTATTGTTTTAATCATATTGTTTGAAGTGTGTTAAATGATTTCAGTACTTCAGGGCTGGTTGTAATTCTCCCTGTGTGCCTGCAGGGGTCAGTAGGGGCCATCCTGAGCAGGAAAGACGACACAGACACACAGAACATCGTCTGTGATCAGCTGGGTAAATAACAAACACACGATACACATATACACACTCAGACAAACACTTAAAAGGGGAACTTTGGTATTTTTTTGCCCCTGACAGGGTCTGATTGTTAGTAGAAGTGTCTGACAACATTGTTGCGTCCTGTTTTGTGTCAGAGTTTCCCTGAAGAAGTGTTGTTCTGAAATCCCACAAGAGGTGACTCTTGCAGTGAGAGCTGAACATGAGCCCTGATAAGAGTAGGAAAGGCCTATCTTACGCCGGAATCCCACTGGATGTGTGTCCGTTGCGGAACAGCAGCACTGGTTATCTGCTACATGCTCCACCGTTCGTCAACACCCACCGGCAGTGTTTGCTGTGCGGAGCGGTGCAGCTCCACGCACAGCAGGAGTCACGAGGACCCATGAGATCTCGCAATTATAGCAAGATGTAGTTTCTATAAACAGAACCACAAAGCCAGAGGAGTAGTAGGAAGACATCTCGGTGCACCGCCATGATTAACATCTCCTCGTCCATGGTGTCAACGGGGTGAAATGATGTCTGGAAGCCTCTGACCTGTTGACTTCAGGCCTGCCTCCGCCCATTATGACGTTCTCAAAGTGTAGTGCAGGGATTAATTTTTGAAAATTAACCGGATGTTTTATTTTGTTTCTGTGCACGACTTCCTGCCCTGCACGATCTGCTCCATGCTGAATTGCTGCGATGTGCTCCGGCAGAAATAGAAGTCCTGCGTATTTGTTGCGGAGGGCTCTGGAGTGCCGCAGCTGTGACGGAGCCGCAACCAGTGGAAACACACACACTGACTAGAATTGAAATGGATCGGCTCAGCTGCCGTTCCAGGGCGCAGACGCAACCAACACGCATCTGGTGGAATTTGGGGGTTAGGCCCCGATCGTACAGGATGTGTTATAGCAGCTGGAGGCTCCTTTTTGTAATAGTTTTTAATGAGAATGAAGCTTTTTGCTTGCACGTGCCTGTCGTTTGTGCACTCTGGATGCCTGGCGTTTTGGCTGAGGCGCTTTGAACTCCTTGAGTCTAAAAAACGTCAGCTCAAAGCGGAAAAGGCGCCCCAAGTCATCTTTTTTCCCATTGTCCAGGTGGATGATTTGAGAGGCGGGCCTTCTGTGGTCGTCACGACAACAAGTTTACAGTTGGTAAACAATGGAGGAGAAACTGGTGGTAGCGGTTGCTGGATACTCAGAGTTATACAGCCTGATGATAGACAGCAGGTTGTCAAACTGCCCCTGAGTCATCCTAAAATCTGCCTGTAAACATCCATGATGGAGGAGAAGCTCCTGGACCAACTGGTGCTACTCCCCATGATCCAGCCTCTTTTTTAGGGCCTCATGTACCCACACAGATCTCTGTTTATCTGCTGACAGCCTCTCACCCTCAACCAGAGCTACAGACAGTACTTTTTTATTACTAGTGGCATTCAACAATTGAAGTTTTCCAACAGATAAACAACATAATGCAGCTGAAGACAACACATTATAGTAGATCAAAGAAGAGCAGGTAACAAAACAAAAACTATTTAAGCTGTAGTTGTTAGTCGTCTCCATACTGGGCACGTCCCACTGGTAGGAGGCCCCGGGGCAGACCCAGAACACACTGGAGAGATTACATACCTCATCTCATCCCAGGAACACCTCGGGGTCCCCCAGGACGAGCTGGAAAGCGCTGCTGGGGAGAGGGACGCTGGGGGTGCTTTGCTTGGCCTGCTGCCTCCATGACCCAATGAAAATAGATGGATGAATAGATAGTAGTTATGGGAATAACAACAAGTAAAATAAGCCACACCAACAACATAAGGAAAAGAAAAGAAACACAAGGGAACAAAATATGATTAAAATACACCAGAGATAAAAAATAACGTGTTATTTATTTTCCTTTGTTAATAGGTTAAGTTGATATTGATACATTCCAACATCATAAAGGTTGTTTTGTCACGTCTCTGTTGTGATTGGTCGTTTATTTGTTGTTGCCGGGCAGATCTGAGTCACCTGCGCGAGAGGAACGTGGAGGATCTGTCCGGAGGAGAGCTGCAGAGGTTCGCCTGCGCCGTCGTCTGCATCCAGAGAGCCGACATGTGAGGAAACGACCCGCTGCTGCCGATCGTAGGTCCACCGTTTGACCGCGAACGCGCAGACTGACGTTTTGTTTCTGTGCCGCAGATTTATGTTTGATGAGCCGTCCAGTTACCTGGATGTGAAACAGAGGCTGAAGGCTGCCATCACCATCCGCTCACTCATCACCCCGGACAGGTAACGCCCGTCAGTCACTCCCTCTGCTTACAGCGACCAGTTTGTAGTGCTTAAAGTATCCGAGTGCATCACCACACAGATTATGCGTTTTCTTCATCGTTCTTAAACTGTATCAGAGTTGTGTATAAGTGTGTGTGTGTCTGTGTGTTGCAGGTACATCATTGTGGTGGAACACGACCTGAGTGTGTTGGATTACCTGTCTGACTTCATCTGCTGTCTGTACGGAGTCCCCAGCGCCTACGGAGTCGTCACCATGCCCTTCAGCGTCCGAGAGGGTAAAACCCAAAACACACAAATAAACACAGTAAATATGCAACAGTGTGTAAAACGAATGGATGGAAACATACGGTGGTTGTCGGGTCATGGGTCTGCATGTTTCCACTGCAGCAGAGAAAACAAAAGATGAAATTTATTTAGTTATGAACACTAATTGGTGACTGATGGGTGATTCTTACAGTAGAAATTAAGACAACTTGTCCATCAAAAAGAAGTCTTTAATTTCCTTTTCACTCTCAGGCATCAATATCTTCCTGGACGGTTACGTTCCCACGGAGAATCTCAGGTTTCGTGAGACCTCGTTGGTCTTCAAGGTGGCTGAGACGGCCAATGAGGAGGAGGTGAAGAGACTCAGGCACTACCAGGTGTGTTCACGTCATCTGATCTTTACATCGCTGTCTTTTTTCACCTGGTAGTCACTTCCATCCTCCTTCCCCCAGTTTCGTTCTTCTGTTCCCATATTTCCTTCGTCTGTCCTCCTCCCCTTTTTCACCATGATGTGCTTTCGTTGTTCAGTATCCAGAAATGTCGAAGACGATGGGCGAGTTCACGCTGGACATCAAAGGAGGAGAGTTTACAGACTCTGAGATCATGGTGATGCTGGGAGAGAACGGTAAGCAGCTGAGGTCCTAGTCTGAATCATTTTTATCAGACAGAATTAAGACAGAATTTTACTGTGGAAAAACTGCTGCTCGTGTTTAGACATTAAACATTTCAGAACTTTGTAAAAAAGAAAACAAAGTTAATCGTCAAGCTGTTGAAAAAAGTAACGTTTGGGTGTCGGTACCAGATCTGTAAGATCCTGTTTCAGCTGAGTTGCAAAAACCTTGAATCAGCCTGGGGCCGCACGACATGATAACAGTCAATATCGCAATAACGTAAGGCTGTGCAATTAATCGTCTGGTGATCGTGATTACTATTTTGAGGTCAAACAATTTCAAAATTAATTAAATCGAGGGTAAACGATTTTTAGAAGACACGCATGCTCAATACCACCCCCTCCCCTCCTCTCCCGGAGACCTTCCACAGACTTCAGATTACGTTACATCTTTCCAAGATGGCGGCAGCAGTTAGTTTGGTCTAGGTCAGTAATACAGTTGCAAACAATCTTTTTAAAGGTGCGGACACACCAAACCGACATCAAAGAACTAGTGGCGACGAAAGCCAACTGTTGCGTCGTCTACGTCGCCTCACATCGCCCTGTGTCAGTTGCATTTGAACACACTACACGGACTACATCCGACGGCCAAGTAGCACGTACGTTCTGCGCCTGCGCGAGAGAGAGCGGAGTGAGAGAGTGGTACATCCTGTCAGCCGAGGGGTTTCCTATCTGTGCAGCCGAGCACCGCAGCACCTCCACGGACTATTACATCCAGACGGTCCCGGTGTTTCCTCCTCAGGCTCCACTTCACTCAGCTGCCCGATAAACCCGCTGCTTCTTCCCACTTTAACCTGAATAACAAACCAGGGCTCGGTGCTCCGGTTGGATCCAAACAGAGAGCCGGGGCTAGCTCAGAGACTAGCGGAGGCTAACTGGCTGTGCTTCCCTCCGGTCATGCTGCGGCTAACGCTCCACTAGCCTCCCAGCTAGCTCCGGTTTGTTATTCAGGTTAAAGTGTGAAGCAGCAGCGGGTCTGTGGGGCAGCTGAGTGAAGTGGAGCCTGAGGAGGAAGCACCTGTTTCACTACAGGCAGATTCACTCGCTACAGGGGCGAGGGAATAAAACCTGAACAGCCAATCAGAGTGATCTCTCTCACCAACAAGCTCTGCCGCTGATTCAACATGCTCAATCGGCCGAAAAGCTGTCGACAGGGGTTTGACTAGTGCCAACAGTGCGGGACACACCACAAAGACTAGGGCGACAGACGCTCACCGACAGCCCGACATTGGCCAACAGGCTGACCGTCGGCCTGGTGTGTCAGCACCTTAAATGAAATCTCTGATCACCTCAGAAGTTCTCGTTGCTTTTGGTATGATGTTAGGATCTGTCGCAGTCGACCACCAAAGTGTGGTGTGATTCTGTGCACTGGAAGTGGGTTCAACGATAGCTTTTAAGTGGGGTTCCATGCTGTGCCCTTAGAGTTAGCCTTTTTAGCCATTCCGCTAGTATACGCTGAAGCTGTCTACATAGCGCTACATCCTATTCGCATGATTTTGCTTCCCAAGGCACACTTCAACTCGGGATCATCAAGGAATACACCCCAGATCAATTTTACCCCGGACTGGTCTTTAAAGCAATGTTAGAGCGCCACGTAGTGCCACGACTAGGCCTGCGTATTTGTTTACAAATACATCATCAATGAATAAGCATCCAGCCTACGGCATGTTTTCAAAGTCAAAACATAATCGTTTGCATCATCATGATTTCAATTTTGACTAATTATTTCCAACGTTCTTTTATTGAACAAATCGATCATTGAACTCGACACAAAAGGCACCAATAAAAAGAAATAAGTTACATTTTAAAGTGCCGCTTTCTTCTGATACTTTATTACAACGTACTAAAAAAAAAACCTGACATCAGAATTGCAGTTTTTCACAATATGTTTACTGCGCTAGTTCACACCACGATGACAATTTATAAAAATGACATCATCGCACAGTTTCATGGTAATTCATTTAGTAGTTAAGACATTTTACTAAAACCCAAAAATGTCAACCTCATGGTGGCGCTACAAGAAAAGTCACGGGATCACCAAAATCAGTCGTATTCACCATGTGGGCACCACGAAACTCTGCGCCAGATTTTATGTATTTATCCAGTTTGAAGACAGATTTTTATCGTGCCTCTGTGCCGGTGAGAGCCGTGGCCGGAGGCATCATGTTTCAGGTTGTCCGTACATCAGTCCCATTCTCATGAACGCAATATCTCAAGAACGCCTCAAGGGAGTTTCTTCAAATTTGGCCCAAACCTCCGCTTGTACTAAATGATAAACTGATTAGAATTTGGGCGTCTTACATCAAAGGTCAGTGTCACTGTGAATGCTAAAGAACATCTCGAGGGGATTTCTTTAAATTTGGCACAAACGTTAACTTGGACTCAACAATTAACTTGACTTTGGTAGTCAAAGGTCAAGGTCACTTTGGCCTTGCATCCGTCTCATCTTCAGAATGTGATATCTCAAATGGCTTTGAGGGAATTTATTCAAATTTGGCACAAACGTCCACTTGGACTGAAGAATGAACAGATTAGAACTTGTTGGTCAAAGGTCAAGATCACTGTGACCTCACAAAATATGTTTTTGGCCATAACTCAAGAATTCATTCACTAATTATGACAAAACTTCACACTAATGTCTAACAGGATAAAATAATGAAGTGATGAGATTTTATATCCAAAAGGTCAAAGGTCACCTTCACTGTGACATCATCATGTTCTGCATAAAACACTTCTCTGGTCATTATTAAACGTCATATCTCAGGAACGGTTTACGCTCGGTTTACCAAGGTGATAATTGTAGTTGTGAACTCTTGTTTAGATAACATTTAACATGAAAACGTTGGCTTCCTTTGTTGAATAAAAAATAGTTTTGTAGAAAAATAAAATATGGTTCTTCAGGGGAAAAAGTTTAGTTATCGTATCGGCACCAAGGCATCGTCCAGTGTCAGCCGTCACCTCCTGTTTGGTCCTAAACAAACAAACAAGTTTGACCTGCAGGTGGCGCTAAATGAAAAGTCATAGGATCGATCTGCGCAGTGTGTTTAATGTTTGCATTTCTGTTTGTGTGTCTGCAGGCACGGGGAAGACCACCTTCATCAGGATGTTGGCTGGAGGACTCAAACCTGACGGTGGAGGTGAGTATCACACATGTACACACACACACACACACAGTGAAATGTATGAACACACTGACTCACCTGTGCGCTCTCTCCCACCCAGGTGAGGTTCCCATCCTGAACGTCAGCTACAAGCCTCAGACCATCAGCCCAAAGTTCAAGGTCTGTTCAGTCAGTTTGCTCATCGAGTCCAGTGTGATGCCTTCAGTTTGACAGATGAGTCGAATGTTTGAAGATGTGAAGAGTTTGTGTTTCTGTGTGTGTGTGTGTGTGTGTGTGCGTGCAGGGCAGTGTCAGAGCCCTGCTGCACGAGAAGATCAGAGACGCCTACACTCACCCGCAGTTCATCACCGACGTCATGAAGCCGCTGCAGATAGAGAGCATCATCGACCAGGATGTAAGACGCTCACACACACACACTTACCTGCATGTTCTTACCCAGAGTCGCATCACACAGGAAGCAGAGGTGGAGGAAGTGCTCTGATCTTTAACTCAAGCAGAAGTATCCGTAACACTGTGGACAAATACTCCATTACAAGCAGAAGTCCTCGTTGATGTTGTGACATAATGAGCGACTAACCCCTTCCTCCTCCTCTTCCTCCTGCCTTCAGGTGCAGAACCTGTCGGGTGGTGAGCTGCAGAGAGTCGCGCTCACTCTGTGTTTGGGGAAACCAGCTGACGTTTACCTGATCGACGAACCTTCGGCCTACCTGGACTCCGAGCAGAGATTGATGGCCGCCAGGGTCATCAAGAGGTCACAAACACTTTTCCATTTCGTACAGTAACGGGAAGAGTGTAGCTTCATCCCTCCTCTGCTCCCACGTCTCCTCTCATCTGTCCTCGCTTCCTTCCCTTTTCTCTACATCCTCCCTCTCCTTCCTTAATATTTCCTCCCTTCCGTCCTCAGCTTTTTCCTCATATTTCTCTCCCGTACTTCCTCATTTTTCCTTCATACTTGCTTTTCTTCCCGCCCTACTTTTCCATTATTATTCCCCTTTTTTCACCCTCGCTTTTCCTCCATACCTCCCACTCTTCTTCCCTCACTTTCCCTTCTACCCTAATTTTTCCTTTTCTTCATCACTAACTTTTCCCCTCATATTTCCCTTCCTTTCTCACTTGTCCTTCAAAATTCTCTCTCCTCCACCCTCACGTTTTCTTCATATTTTCCTTCCGTACTCCCTCATTTTTCCTTTATATATCCCCTCTTTCCCGTTATATTTCCTTCCTGTATTCCCTTTTTATTCTTTCATATTTCCCTCTCTTTTCCCTTCCTTCCAACCTCACTTTTCCTTTATATTTTCCTCCATTCCACCGTTTTTTCTTTATTTTCTTCTCTTCCTCCCGTACTTTTCCACTATCATTCCGTCTCCTTTTTAACCCTCATTTTTTCTTTATACTTCCTGTTACTTTTCCTCCATATTTTCTTCCCTTCCATCATATTTCCCCCCTTTTCTCCCTCAATTCCTTTTTTTTTCGCTCACCTTTCAATTATATCTCCCCCCTTTTTTCACCCTGGCTCCTCTTCCCTCACTTTTCCTTTATTCCCTAATATTTCCTTTATATTTCTCTTCCTACCTTGCTCATCTTTCCTTCATACTTCACCCCTTCCTCCAACTCCTCATTCCCTTTTCCTCCACATCCCTTATTTCCCTCACTGTCTTTACGTCCTCCATCGTCCGCCTGTCTGACTGTGTCTCTGGTGTGTGTATGCGCGTGTAGGTACATCCTCCACGCGAAGAAGACAGCGTTTGTGGTGGAGCACGACTTCATCATGGCGACCTACCTGGCCGACAGAGTCATTGTGTTCGACGGTATTCCCTCCAAGATGACCGCAGCTAACACGTAAGACCTTTAAATGAAACGCTCCCAGCGTTAGCTAAACAAACTCCCTGTGATGATTTAATTTATTTACGTCTGATTGTTACTGTTATCTATAAATCTGATTGTCCCTGTGTGTCCGTCAGTCCTCAGGGTCTGTTAGCGGGGATGAACAGGTTTCTGTCGCTGTTGGAAATCACGTTCAGGCGAGACCCGAACAACTTCAGACCGCGCATCAACAAGCAAAACTCCATCAAGGTACGAACACGGATAGTTAACGGACTGCAAGTCATTCATACCAAGTGAACTCGAGATTAAAAGGACAGATCAGTCGACTGAGACGTTATTTTGATACCTTCACTGCCTCCTGCTGCCGACCTAAGTCCAAGACTTACATAAGTCACTTCTTTTCAAGTGACAGTTACATTAATATAGTACTGTTACTTATTGTGTCCCAAAGAGTAGACACTGTATTGCGTTATGTGCTGAAGTGTGCACATCCCAGCACACAGATATCAGCTTCACAAACCGACCGTGATTTTTGCCGTCAACACCTCGACTTGCAAATACAGTTGTGTTTAAAGACTGACCTGTGTCCCCTCTGTCTCCCAGGACACAGAACAGAAGAAGAGCGGAAACTACTTCTTCCTGGACGACTAAGACGACTTCCTGTTTGACCAACCGTGACTTCCTGCAACGTTGCCGGGGCTGTGCTCAGCACCTGGCAGTGTTCTTGTTGCAGCCGAGACACCTACAAACAATAACAACTAGGCTGCATTCAACAAACAGCAGATATGTTTAAAAGAATATTGTAAGAAACATAAAAATAAAAACCCATCAGCCTTTTATGTACCAGGCTGCATTCAATAGCCAGCAATGTTGTGACATGTTTAAAATGAAAAAAGTGCATTGCATTCTGTGTCCGTCAGCCCGAACATACTGGGCTGTATTCACAAGCCAGCGACATTGTGGAACATTAAGCAGCATATTTTAACACTCATGCATTTACAGTAAATAATAATAAACTGATGCTACCTGATCCTAGAAAAGTTTCTGTCTCTATTTATTATGTCCCGGATCTGTCGTTGTAGTCTCTGCAGCCGCAGCTAATTCCAACCCTTCAGATATTCAGAGGCCATTTTGAACCATTTAAGTTGCAGTACCGTGTTCCAGCCAACAGGTGGCTGACCCCCAAAATTTTGTCTAAGATTATCTTTGGGTCTCTGACAATTTGAGATATTGCATCATAATTTCAAAACGGCATGAGGAAAAGGAGATAATTATTATTATTATATAAGTATTTTAATTATAGTCATGAAAATGTCAGTGTATTATGTTAAAAAAAAACAAAACGGTATAGTAATTCACGGGAGTAAATCGGATACTATACCACAAATATTCTCATGACACTTTTCAACATAGAACGCTACGGCTTTGTTTAGTTTTTTAAAATGTTCTATATCATTACAAGAAGCATGAAAAAGTATACCTGTCATTTCTTTATGACACTTTTTAACATACTCAACGATAATTTTTTCAATGTTTTTGGACATACTGCACGAAGACCTTTTTTTAATGAGGACTTTGTACATGCTATCCATGGACATCGCATACTATGACTACTCTGTTGATTTCCTGGTATTATACTACATTTTTTCAGGACATCTTTCAGTATACTCAACGATGTTTGTCCATGTTTTTCAACGTAATATACTGTGACATTTTTTACTGATGGAAATTTTTTGATTTTGTACACTATAACTTGAAGATGACAATTTTGGATATACCATAAGATGACTTTTTTAAAACGGCATTTCTGGTCATACTATGTTATGACTTCTTTGATGACGTTTTTCAACATAATATTGTATAGCTTTTGTAATGACATTTTGTTACATTCTATACTATGGCCTAACCAAACCAAACTAACCAAAGATAATGTTAATGACATCTGTGACATCTCTTGACATACTATTTTATGACATTTTATTTCATAATATAGTATGTCAATAAAAGTGGTAAAATTGCACAGAATACTGTGTTAAAAAAGTAATGGCAAAAAACGATCAAGAACATCATAATATAGCATGTCATAAAACATCATATGTAGAAAAACCTTGAAAAACGTTATAGTATAGCATGGCGAAGGAACTTAATTGTATGGTATGCCGAAAAAACTGTCAAAAACGTATTGTATATCGAAAATCATGAAAAAAAAAGCCATAGTATAGTATGTCATACAAAAATATGAATAAACATCATAGTATAGCATGTCGTCCAAAAATGTGAAAAACATCAGTATAGAATGTCGTTCAAAATCACGAAAAAAAGCCATAATATAGTATGTCATACAAAAATATGAATAAACGTCATAGTATAGCATGTCGTCCAAAAATCATGTAAAAACATAGTATATTATGTTGAAAAAAACTACTGAAAGATGTCATTAAGAAAGTCAAAGTAGCAGGTCCATAATCATCGTAATTGTCACAGTATAGTCAGCTGAATAAATCTCATAAAAGTCACAGTATACGATGTCCAGAAACATAAAAATGTCTCAAAAATAGTAATAGCATAATATGTCAATGAACGTCATTGAAAAAGTCATAGTAAATTCTGTTGAAAAATATTAAAAAAAGGCAGATTGTATGTTGAAAACTTTTATGACAAAATGTCACGTGGAAAAACACCCCCACCCCAAAAATGTCATGAAATACATTGTGGTCTAGTATGTTGTAAGTAGGGATGCACCGAAATGAAAATTTGTGGCCGAAGTCAAAGCCGAATAATATTAAGCGCTTGGCCGAATACCGAATACCAAATATCGTGCAGATGAAACCCCCTCCAGATTAGTGTTGTCACGGTACCAAAATTGGATCCCACTGTACGATACCTGTGAAAATATCATGGTTCTGAGTAGTATCAAGATACCACAGTGAAAATGAGGCAGATGTGCCTTTTGTCATTTATGAAAAGATAAATCACTTTTCTATAATACATCAATGATATTTCAATGGAATAAATTACTTATTGACTTATTCATACTTCAAAAACAGCATCAATAAGTGATTAACATAGGGGGGATCAAAATAAAATAAATAAATAAAATAAAAATCAACCAGCCACCCTCCTCCCCTGACAAGTCCCTTCATAAGTAAAGAACAGTCCCTTCATAAGTAAAGAACAGTCCCTAAAGTGCGGTGAGGTTTGTGGACCGTTACCTGCCACAAAGAGAGAAATGTGAACGGCTTGTTTCTCCTCTGACACGTCACATACCTGTGTTCGGCTGGCTCGGCTGTCCACACACCAAGAGGAGGATATTATTGGAGCCGACTTATCCGTCGCCAGTAAGCCGATGGCCGCCGTATTTGACAGGAATACATTCCTGTCTGTGTCTGTGACCCCCGTTCAACCCTCAATCGGTGGGATTCGCCTTTCGTTTCTGCTGCTGGTTGAAATCTGTAGGCTGCTCGCACAGCGTGTGTAAAATGATTTAAGCATATTTTGCTCGCTTTTAGTCGCAAATGCGAGTGCGGTGACGGACGGATCGCCACGCTGCCGACATTTGATTTGACACGCTGTTTGATTGCGTTATCAAAACGCGCCGCTATTATTCGGCCTTGCTTTTAACTTATTCCACTGAATACCGAATGTGTGGGTTTTTTTGCAATTTTCGGCCGAATATATTTGGTTACCGAATATTCGGTGCATCTGTAGTTGTAAGATGTCATCAAAAAGTCGTCATATAAAAATGTCCAAAAAAAAATAAATAAATAGTCATAGCACAGTATGCCGAAAATGTAATTGAAACTGTCATAGCATGGTATGTCGAAAACATCACAAAAGTCACAAAAGGGAAACACAGCATAGATGTTCGTGTGCAGAAATCTTGCACCTTGCCAAGACGGAGCCGGTGGAGCAGTGGTTGTTCTGCATCTGCATACTATGCTTTGACATTTCTTAGTCGTACTCCACGATGACTTTTTTGATGTCATTTCTTGCAATAATATAACCTGACTTTTATAAATGACGATTTTTGACAATGTTTTTCACAACTTTTTTCAACATTTTATACTATGACTTTTTTAATGTTTTTGAACATACTTTTAAGTTTTTTGACAACCTACAGTTTTTTGACATATGACCCTTGATGAAGTGTTTTTCCCGCTGTATTATGATTGTCGTGAGGACGTTTTCGATGACGTTCCTCAATGCAGTAGTAGCGGCTTGACATAGAATACAGATTTTTATGATATTCTACTATGACTTTTTAAATTACGTTTTTTGACATTGTATGACTTTTTTTGATTGCGTAATTTGACACTTTAATATGACTCTTAACTTAGCTATGACTTATTTGGTCATGTTTTCCCACATTCTATATTTAACATTTTTTACTTTTTTGGTGTTTTTCTATGACTTTTAACATGTTTTTAACACACTATGGTAAGACTTTTTAAATAACAATTTTCAGCTCACTATACCGTGACATTTTTTTAAACATACTATGCTATTTTTTTTTTTTAATTACATTTTATAACAAACTACACCATGACATTCTTCAGCTATGACCGTTTTGATAAGATTTTCAACATACTGTAATAAGACATTTTTTTACTGTGGGAATTTTTTTAAAAAAAACAACTTTTTGACATACTATACGATGTCTTTTCACAAGTTTTCTATTTTTATTTTTTCCCCCACATATACTGATTTTATTGCTGATGGCTTTTGATCTATTATATTTTGATTTTTTCAACACACTTTGACTTTTTTCCATGACATCTTTTTTTACGTATTATAGGTTGATTTTAGTGTAGCATGTTATAAAAAATGTCCCAAAAGTGTTAGGGTGTAATATCGCATAAAAAATACAATAGTTATAGCATGTTATTAATTTGTCATAAAATGTCTAAGTTTAATTCACAGTATGTCATATAAAATGTCACTACTACCCCACGGATACTTCCACACCAATGCTTTTTGTCTCGTACATAAATATTAAGCAGCTACCATCTTTGTTTTGAGTCATAATTTATGTTTTCTTTTTCATTTTGCAGCAAACTGTTTCGATACTTAAAACCAGCAGTAAGGGATTTATCTGTATCTTAGCGCTGTGATTAAAACGCAAAAATAATACAAAGTGAGAGATCATCTGAACTTAAGTTTTATTTATTCAACCGCAATAGAAAAATCCAACACAGACAACAACAGCCTTTTGTTCTGTACAGCAGTTTCTCAAACTCAGAAGAAAAGGAAGTAAGACGGTGAAATGTGGCAAACGTAAGGCACTGAATCTCTCGAGTTTTCTGAGTTGATCAATCAGAACGAGAAAGAAAAATAAACCCAGAGAAGAAGAAACTAGACAAACACACTAAAGGAGACCAGAAGCAACAGGACAGACGGACAATTAAAAGACAAAACACATAAAGAAATAAAGTCCACGCAGCTTGTATTTGTTGTCCGACTCTACCAGAGTCCAACACAGATTGCTGTAGTTTCACAGCAGCGATACAACTCTTAAAGCTGTTCTCAAATTAAATTTTATAATACATTTTTGTTGCTTTAATCACTTTGCTTTTAGCTCACAGTGCTAACAGAGGTGCTGGTTAAACTTGGTTGATGCTTTTTTTTTTTTTTTTTTAAGTGCTGGAAAATGTCTAATGCTTTATCGACATGCTAAGCTTTCAGTTGTGCTGCGTTTGAGGGATGCTATAGAGTCACACATTTGACTTCCTGTTAAAGAGACAGTTCTTAATTTTGGGGGGAAAACCAATCAGCCTCCAGTGTCGTCTCCTCTCTGTATCGGCTGATGGCTAGTATCCCCTCTCCCGGCCCCTCCCCCGGTGGGAGGAGCTAAACTGGACGTAGTTAAACCCCACCCCTGCCTCTCCTCCATGTCTCCTCCTGGGCCCCCCCCTCCCTGAATCATGGCCACCCCTCCCTCTCCCACCTCCTCCTCCTCTCTGATTCCTCCTCGACCCTCTGTGGTTAAAGGTTGTCGGTTTGAATCCCTCCCAGTCGTCCTCCGTGCTGCAGCCCACAGACAGAGACTCTGCCATGGCAACAGTTGCCATGTAACCCACCTGGCTGGGATCCGGCTGCCCCCGCGGGACGTACGTGTTGGGGGGATTAAGTGGTTTTTGGTGGCCCCGGTAACCACGGGTGAGGTTGTTGTCACTGGAGACGGTCGTCTTGGAAATTATATCATAAGGCGATGGAGAGCCAGGGGTGCTGCTGGGCTTCATGGTTGCCATGGAGACATCCTTGACATCAGGGTTTGAAACCAGTGTGATCTGAGAGAGAGCATATGTATATATAAATACCACTGTAACTACTACAACATGTTACTGTTATTATTACAGCTACTACATTCATGTTTCAACAAAACAAATGTAACTACAGGTAATATATTACTACTACCACATAGGTAACTACAACAATGTTACTGTGACTGCTATAGTGAATGTACAATTACTACTACTCCTACAAACGTTACCACAAGCACTAATATACCACCACTACACGGGTTACAATTACTAGAACAGTTTTACTATAACTACTCCTTCAAATATTACAATTGACCTAAGAATAAGCCCCGCCCTCAAACATGATGAGCCAATCACAGTGTGTATAGCCATTCCCATACACTCGGACATTCTCTGCCTGGGCGTCCATTGAAATGCATTACAGAAAGTCAGTTTGTTGGGTTTTATGAGCTTTTTCTGAGATTTGAAGTTTAAAAATGGTCAAACGGTGTGCATGGGGTACATGCAACTCTGACACAAGGTATCCTGAGAGGCTGGGCGACCAGGTGTATTTTTACACTTTAAACCACATCTCAAGCGAGAAAAGTGTCTCCTTTGGATAAAGTTGTGTGGTAACGTTAGACCACAACATCAACTCAACGTGAATAAGATTAACAATGATGTCTACATCTGTTCTAAGGTAAGTCAACATTGTGTTTGAGGCAACATATTGTCACTTTGCTGCAAAGAAATATAAAGTTATCTTTAACATCTCTAGCTAACGTTAGCTAAAGTTAGCCTAACGTTAGCTCCTAGCTGCGTTGTTCATCATGTCACCTTGTTTGCTGGGAGTTCATTAGCCTATTTTGTTCTAGTTTTGTACTTTGGTGATGGTACGTCATTGTTAGCTGTTGTCCAAAGGGCTCTAGTTAAGCTAACGTTAACTTCTGGAGCTTAGCTTCATTAACTTATCTGTAATGGCAGAGATAACAAAGGTTGGCAAACGTTATGCTGAATGATTCAGTGTAAATACTGTAGCACCAAACTAACGCAGAGACACTCTTGGTAAAGATGGTAAAAAGGCCGTTATCCTTTTCTCATATTCTGAGCCAAAAACCTTAACTTCAGTGGCACTTTAACTTGTTGTCTTTGATGGTGACGGCAACCAGATGCGGTTCACAAGCGTACACTGTGACCTGTAAATGTTGGCTTGTAATTTAAGCTTTTCATCGACCTTCTCAACAATAAAATGATGAATATATCCCTCCAATGCGTAGTTTAGGCCCTTTTGGTTACTTCTCAATGACATCTGATCGTTATGTCCCCAAAAATCATCAGTTGCCTCCTGTGAAATGCCGTGTGCTGTGACACCTGCCATAGCGCCGGGCACTGAATGTTGATCGTTTGTCCGAGTGAGTGGAGGGGGCGGGGCTTAGCCATAGGTCAATTGAGGTGCTATGCATTGTGTTTTAACAAAACTGGACATCTGCCTGGAGAGTGACAGTTTTGTTAGCACAATTTTATCTTCTGCTAACTTTTTGCACAGATTCACAAGGGGCTGCAAGATCAACAAACCACGTTCTGCGATGAAGAAGTACACGTGTACTTTCTAGGTGACAACACGATCTGTCATCTATGCCAGTATGTCAGCGGTGACTGCAGCACCCAGTAAACGCGTTACGTGCTTTATTGCACGCACAGCAGCTTTATGACCTGGGTCTAATTCATGCTGTGATAGGACTTTCTTGCCGCTGGTTGCATACATCAATTTACGTGAGCACAATGTGCAGAAACATGCACCTGGTTCCCTTACTTTCTTTGCACCAGCCTATCTCCTCTACCCATGCCTAACGCCATTTATTTATCTGGACGTTTTCCCCAGGTTTCATTAACTTACTTTTCATCTTGATGAGAGCATCTACGGCAATGGCTCCACTAGAATCTGAAGTTGGCTCTGAACCAAGTTTAGTTGGTGTGTGTGTGTGTGTGTGTGTGTGTGTGTTCCGTACTATGGGTGTGTTGTTGAGTGGCGGGTCCACCAGCAGCACCGCTCTGGTCAAACTGTCTGCCTGCTCCTTCTTGAGGGCTGATGGGGAAGAAACACTTCATATTAAAAGCTGTGCTGAGAAATGTAAAGCCTTCATTACCCAGAATTCCTGATTGCTATGTGTTAATGATTTACACCCAACATAAAAAGATTTGATTGATTTTTTTAGTACATTTAAAATTCTCGTAACACTTTATTTTAGAGGTGATAAAAACACTAAAATAAAAACTGTTTACGCACCAAAACCAGGAACCACCATTGGTCTGTTGCTGTTAGCATTAGCCACGTTAGCAGGCGCAGGACTCTCCAGAGAACCAGGGACTCTGCTCGGTCCTTGGCTGGGCATCGTGTCCACGTTTGCAGCCTGATGATGCTCCATCGGCGCCTGGCTCACTTGGAGCTCTTCAGGGGAGGATGAAGGCGGGTATCCCAGTGAAGAGGGGGGGTACTGAGGGTACAGCAGGTGTCCCGGGCCTTGACCTGAGTGGTAGCCCTGAGACAACGGTGGGGGAGCCCGATATGGTGGATTTGCAGTGGGATACCCAACTGGGTAGCTGGGGTTTCTGGGAGGGGGTGGCTGTTGCCATGGCAGCGAGGAGCAGGGCATCCGGTGGGGTGGAGGCTGGGTGACGGGGTACCCGGCCTGGTTAAAGGAGGGTTCACTGGGATGGGGGGGCTCTGTGAGTGGGGCTTGGTGGTCATACTGAGGGGGCATTGATGCTGAAGTCGGGGGGTACTGGGGGTGTGGGTACGCCTCCTGGTGCCTGGCGGGGGGGTTGGAGGGAGGGTAGTGAGGGGTGGGGGAGGGCGAGCGGGAGGGGAGCTTGGGGTGCATGGCGTGGGCCTGCTGCAGCGGGAGTAGGTACAAGTAGGGGGGGAACATGGGCATGGAGTAGGCCTGCAGAGACGAGAGCAGAAGCAGTAAGTAAATGACGGTTACTTCCTGCTTTTGGCACCAATACAAAGATTTAAAGAAAGAGTTCAACATTTTTGGAAATATGCTCGGCCCGGCCCAGTTGCCAGGCAACTAGTGAGGACTCCGGGAGGTTTCCGGTCCAACCAAGAAAAGATCTGGCACATGACCTCCCATAAAACAGCAAGCAGTCATTTTATGCTTCTGTTCTGATGCAGATACAACCTGTTACTAAGAGAATATTAGAGGTGCCGGTGGATTTACTGTTACCTTCAGACAGAGCCTGGCTTATCGTTTCCCCCCCTATTTCAAGTCTTTATGCTAAGCTACGTTAGCAAGCAGTGCGAATGAGCATATTTCCAAAAACTTTAAGAACTTAATTTTTTCTACTGTATAAGACTGCAGAGATAAAATCAGATATGATCATAAACTACAGCCTGACAACACAGCATGTCGGCCGATAATTAACAAAACACGCTGCTGCATTACAGTCGTCATAAACATCACAAGTTTAAACACTGTCAAACTTTTGGTTGTGGAAATGAAGTAAAATCTGATTTCTTTTGTTAAATTTAACACCAAATATTTTATTTTGTTTGTCCACTTCCTTCTTCTTACTTCAATGCAAAGTCTATTTAAAAAAAAAAAAAAAAATAATAAAAATAAAAAAAAGAAGAAGCAACAATGTAAACCTGATCCAGCGGACCAGGAGGTGCGCTATTCAGTTTATGTCCGTTGTTCACTTTCCATCTGAATTAATGACTTTATTTACAGGCCAATATTGTTCTGAATTTGACAGTATTCTGATGCATTAACTGTCTGGATTTTCCAAATGAAGCATTTTCATTTAAGACTTGTGGGATATGCAGACATTATTTGGGTTTCAGAAATATTCTTTGGACATGTACGCAGTGGATTCAAAATGTGCATTTTCCCACCATTTTTCACAGATAAGAAACAATAAATTGTGAAGACAATAAAGCCTCCACAAAAATAGCATTTTAAGTCTTGTGTGTGATTTATCCTGGCTTCATATGAGCAGAGGAAACCTCCGCTCATCTCTCGGCTAAATTATACAATGTAAAATGCCATAGGCTTGTGCTAATAATGTTAGCATGTTGTATTTGTGGGGAAAATGTGTCCAGATAAAGACAAGTGTTTGACTGTGAATGCTGCGAGTTATAGTGAAGCTGAGTTGTGAACTTGTCTTAATAAAGACAATTTCAAACACGTGTTTAATGTGTGTTTAACGTGTAATGTGTGTTTAATGTGTAACGTGTGTTTAATGTGTGTTTGTGTGTTTAACGTAATGGAGCTGAATTTTGCAGCAGTTACCTTTGTTAAATGTTGCTGTTGTCCCCGGCTTTATATGAGCAGAGGAAAAGTCAACTAGCTGCCAGGCTAATTTATACAATGTAAAATGCCATAGGCTTGTGCTAATAATGTTAGCATGTTGTATTTGTGGGGAAAATGTGTCCAGATAAAGACAAGTGTTTGTCTGTGAATGCTGCGAGTTATAGTGAAGCTGATTTGTGTACTTGTGTTTGAAACTGTCTCTATTAAGCCATGTTTAATGTGTGTTTAATGTGTGTTTGAATCAACTAAACTTTACAGCACTTCATCGAAACCCTGCCGCCCACTAGTGTTTTGGAGGTGTAACTGCAGAGTGACAACAACGTAGGCGACATGCGTAGGCTCTGTATAGAGCCAACGCACAAGTATAAATCCCGCTTTAGGCTTTCCGTGTAGGCGTGTGGAAGGGCAGAGAGGCCATGGAACAGAGCTGTACTGCCAAATATAATGGAAATGGAAGTAAAGTTTTCTTTAACTAAAATGGTCCTGACTGGACTAAAGACAATGGCGATGCGCTGATATGAAACCTGCTTTGTTTGAGTTTTAACATCTGTCTTACCTTGACACCCAAGTTGAAGAAAAACTTTAAGATGTTGACGTCTGCAGAGGAAGACAAATAAAGCACTGATCACAAAATATCAAATCAAATATCCCCTTGTGCACGTTGGTGTTGGCATCTGGATGATAAACTGGAAAACTTTGTATCTTTGACTGTTGTTTAGATAAAAAAACATTTGAAGACAAAATCATTGTCAGATTTATCAATAATGAAATAATAATTAGCTAGAGTCCTGCTATGACTCTGTCTCCCAGCTCACCTTTTGGCAGGTCGTCTCCTGATTTACTGCAGGAGTAGGAAGGAGTCGGAGCCATGTCGCCCTTCTCTCCCATAGGGAATCCGGGGTACAGGAGGTCCTGGTAGAGCTGGGACAGCTGCTGCAGGGGGACGGTGCCTGGGATGGTTGGGGGGTGAGGGAGAGGAGGTGCAGACTGGAGCTGGGGGTGATGAGGGGGATAGGGAGGGTGTGGCAGCTGGGTGGGAGCATGAGCCGGTGACTCAGGGTGAGGCTGAGGGTGCTGAACGGGAGGTGATGGAGCCTCTGTTTGGTTCTGGGTGCTGGGGGTCTGGGAGGTGGAGAGGGACAGGGAGGGATGTGGGACCTGAGAGGGGTGAGGAGGCTGGGCTAGCTGGACTTGGGGGTGAGGATGGGTGACAGACAGCTGCACAGAGACAGGAAGTGAGACCTGAGAGGTGCAAGGGTAGGAGGAGGACTGGACCTGGGCCACCTCAGACTGAGACTGTGGGAGTAATTGGGGCTGGGGGTGGGAGACAGAGGCCTGAGGGAGGGAGGTCTGGAGGACAGACGGCTGGATCTGGGTCTGCGGCAGAGAGGTCACTGCAGCGTGGGACTGAGGCTGACAGGACGGGGCTTCGGCCTGTATCTCAGGCGTCAGATCCTGGGTGGTTTGGTGCGGAGGGGGCTGGGTTTGGTTCTCAACTTGGGTTAATGAGGGCTGGGTTCGAGTCTGAGGCGCAGAGATCTGGCTCTGGTTTTGGGGCAGAGCCACAGGAGGATGAATCTGAGACTGAGTCTGAGCTCCTCCAATATTTGGCAAAGAACCTGATGAAAGACAGAAGACATGGAGAGACAAAGAAGAGGTGATTCATGTGGAAACAGAGAAGCTTTTTTTACTTTATTTCATCGTTGATTGAGCGATGAAACGTCCACACAATAATGACAACATCTGCGTTTAGATTGGTTCCCTATCGACCTTGCAAAAAGGAGGTGTGCAACCACTGCGCAACCAAAACGGTAGAAGGATAGCATCATTCTTTTCCCTGGTAGCTATGAGCAGCTATCCCCAGGTACCACAGAGCAACAACATCAGTTCTGCGGCTACCTTCCCCCACAGACAAAAAGGCTGATGGTGCAACAACTTATATCTTGTACAGTATTATTCTTCAATATCACGATCACGTGTCAGTGTAGTGCGATATCTCTTCTCAGCCATGTGCAACAATACTTCTCGTTGTTAGTGACTCTTGTGCTCCTATTGTTACTCCATTAAGCACTGTTTTTTGCTTCTGCTCCTCGAAAACACTTCTGTCTTGTATGTTTGTATATTCTGCCAGATATCTAATACTCTATTGTTCTAAACTGGGCCCAGTGAGTGCCCCTGACCTGGAAAACCCACTGGTTGTCTGGCTGTTACTGGTTGTGAATCCTGGTTACTTTTCTTCGTGATAAATAAAGTTCTACTGAATCAAACTGAATCGAAACCGAAGAAACTGTGCGTTCACAGACAGTTGTTGTTGATGACTTGGCTCTGAGAAAAACAGTTGTCTTACGCTTTTATTTTTTTTTTAACTAAACTAATAAACTTGCCCTGTGACAGAAGACAACCTTGTCCCAGACAGCAATTCACAGCTTCAGTTAAAAGACTTAAAGCCCAAACATACTCGGGCGTACTATTAGCGGAGCGGAATGTCCGCAGTCATTCGGGCTTTCATAGTCGAGTGCACTTCCACGTTGTAGTTTCCTGTAAAAATGTCTGTGAAAAATCCCTGCAATGTGAAAAATACATGCAGTGCAGTCACTGGTGCGCGGAGCGGAGTCCGCGCGGTCCTAAAATCTGAGCTTTGTGCGCACAGGGCTTGCGGACGTCTGCTTTGAGTCCGTTACACGTACGTTCCGCCCAAGTATGTTCAGGCCTTAACCCTTTGCACACTGAGACCATTTATGTAATCCGTCATCTGAAAAAAATCACAACGCACAGAAACCTAAAGGCCAAAACATACTGGCGCCGTACGATGCGCTTCAAAACAGCCGCCCCCATTATTTTCTATTTACAAACCCACACCGGCGGCGGCTTGACGCGCATCACCGTGCTGCGCCTCGGCACTTTATGCTATTGTCTAATAGCATATATTGCCAAAACACACCACCGCCGTCATATGCTGCCGCCGGTTTGTTTTGGTCTTTACACACTGATTCAGACACATTTTTCTGTTCTACGTGTATGTAAGCATATTGCATTCACTTGACAAATAAAAAAAAGCCCTGTTTTTTTGTGGTCATTTTTTTCTGTTCTTTATGCTAATTTTTTTTCCTGAACGAGGAGACGAGATAGTTCAAAATCTCGCAAGAAGCTCCCACCTGGCACCTGCAAGTGACCCCTGCATCCATGGTGACTCCTGCTCATTGATGTATTTTGCATCTGTGCTTCTGCTCCAAGACACTTTGAACTACGGGGTCAATAAGGGTAAGGCACGTAATTAGTTACACACAGGGTGTGATAATCTAGCTGTGTTTTCCACTGCATCCTTCTAGTGTAGGCCTATCGCTCAGTGTAACAGGTTAGGTTAGTAACAGGTTGTAACAACGTTAGCTGACAAATTTGTGATGAGTAACAATGTTCAGCATGATGGAAAAAAACTGTTAGCTTAACATTACCTGACAACTGAAATCACGCCCATACACGTTTGTCAGCTAACGCTGTTACAGCCTGTTACTAACCTAACCTGTTACACTGAGCGATAGGCCTACACTAGAAGGATGCAGTGGAAACATAGCTTGATTATCATACCCTGTGTGTAACTAATTACGTGCCTTACCCTTATTGACCCCGTAGTTGAAATTGTCTAGGAGCAGGAGCACGGATGCAAAATACATCCATGAGCAGGAGTCACCATGGATGCAGGGGTCACTTGTAGGTGCCAGGTGGGAGCTTCTCACGAGATTTTGAAGTATCTCGTCTCCTCGTTCAGAAAAAAAATATCCCGAAAAACAGAAAAAAATTACCATGAAAAACAGAAAAAATTACACCCAAAAAAATAAATAAATAATTACTCAAAAAACAGAAAAAAATACTCAGAAAAACAAGGAAAACAATTACACCAAAAAAAAAAGAAAAAGAAATAAATTACTCTGAATACTCCGAAATACAGAAAAATTTTCTCAGAAAAACAAGGCTTTTTTATTTGTCAAGTGAATGCAATACTCTACATACTGTACTACGCTTTACGAAAATTGGCAATACGAGACAAAATGATATGACGCATTTCCTCCTTTGCCTCTCTCCACTGGAGTTATTTATCTATCATCACTCCCTCTCTGTCTTTCATTTGGCACTGCAGCTGCATGAAGAGGCGGAGCTGTCCTCCTCATTCTGTGTGCGGTCCTGAATGTTACTATCTGACCCATGAAACGATTCTGTTTGCCCTGTTCCTCTGTCTTGTCGCAGCTGTGTCCCGCCGCCACATTTTCTTTACTGATTCTCGGTCAAACGTCTCTGAAGACTGACAGACGCAACAAACAGAAAATCGAACCTGCTCTGAAAATGTTAATGACTGACCAAAGTTTCGGACTCAGTGTGTGAAGGCTTTAACAGTGCGTACTGATGACATCAGTGTAAAAATGTACAGCTCAAACGTCTTAACTCCACAGTAGAAACTCCAGTTTGAAAAATGAAGTCTGACTGAACAGATTCTTACTTTGTGCTGAAAGTGCGGGAGCCTCGGGGACTTTAGCAGCCTGATGGATGGGAGAGGACGAGGAGGAGAAGGAGGGAGGACTGGGGGAGTGAGGGAGAGAGGAGACAGGTGGGGAGGAGCGGGGGAGAGAGGAGGGAGAGGGAGCAATGGGAGCGATGAAAGTGGGAGGTGGCAGTGAAGGAGGAGGAGGGGAGGTGGATGATTTAGGAGGGAGAGAGGAAGAGGAGGTGGGGGGAGGAGAAGATGAGGAGAGGGCGCTGGGAGTGGGGGGAGATGAAGCCGCGGGGAGAGAAGGGGTGACTAAGGAGAAGAGAGTGGCAGAGGATGGGACAGAGGGAGGTACAGCACCACCCGTTACAGGAGGCTTGGTGCTCGGGGCAGCAGCAGGAGCAGCAGGAGCAGGAGCAGCAGCAGCAGCAGGAGGAGGAGGAGGAGGAGGAGGAGGAGAACTTGGTGCAGCAGCATAAGAAGGTGTGTTTGTTTTAACAGTGGAGGCAGCACAGGTGAGTGGGAGGCTGGATGTGGACGCTGCAGGAGCAGCAGTCGTGTTCATGTTGGGTGCCGCGGCCTTGATGGAGCTCAGCCACGCTGGATTACTAGAGTCAGACGTCACAGAGGGAGCAGCAGGAGGTTTAGCAGCAGGGAGGGTGGGGGTGGTGGGTGTAGTAGTATTTGCAGTAGGTGCAGTAGTAGCAGCAGCAGCAGATGCAGGTGGCGGTGTGGAGGATTTGGGTCTTTCTCCAGCAGAGGGGGACGGCGCTCGGACGTCTTCAACAGGACTCTTCTGTAAAAACACGGAGGACATATGAAATCTATTAAAATGATGTGCAGCGTTCACTGAGGAGTTTTCTTCTCGTCAAACAAAGTCATGTTCACAGCTTCAAGCACCAAAATGTTTTTACTGGCACCATTTGGTATATTTGACACTGTGGGCTACTTCCATGTTTCAGATGATACGTCATGTTTGTAGTCGACCAATGAAGATGAGTTTACATATCACCTTGGGTTCGTCCTTCACCTTCTCAAAATGATCCCACACTTTGGATTTCCTGCCCGACATGTTATTAACTAGCCTGTGGAATAACCGCAGGTACCAGCCCTGGAGATTAACCTGACTCCTGTGTGACTGCTGAGCGTGGACACTTCCTGTGTCTGTCCTATCAAAGTAAAGTCACACATGGTCCAGTCATATAGGTTTGGATTTATTTTGACAAGGCGCAGCTCCTGATAGAGCTTCACATTCTTTCTGCGACTAAGCGACCAATGAAATCTTGCCGACTCATGACCTCTCTGGTCGACTATCAGGAGGCAGCCCTAATATGGAAACCGCTACACTTCAATAACCAGCTTGATTACAACAGCTTTAATTACCATTTGTGAGTATGAATGAAACGTTACACTGATGATGTCGGTGAGGGTGTTGAATCGGCAGCGGGTTTATCGGGCAGCTGAGTGAAGTGGAGCCTGCGGAGAAAACACAGAGACCGTCTGGATGTAATAGTCCGTGGAGGTGCTGCGGTGCTCGGCTGCACAGATAGGAAACCCCATGGCTGACAGGATGTACCACTCTGTCACTCCGCTCTCTCTCACGCAGGCGCAGAACGTACGTGCCACTTGGCCATCGGATGTAGTCCGTGTAGTGTGTTCAAATGAAACCGACACAGGGCGACGTGAGGCGACGTAGATGACGCAACAGTTGGCTTTTGTCACTGCTAGCATTTCGAGCCCTCTGGCATCTGAGCGTGCCTGCCACTCGTCTACATTGAAAACAATAAATCTGAAGCAGGGATGCACCGAAATGAAAATTTGTAGCCGAAGCCGAATAAAATTAAACGCTTGGCCGAATACCGAGTACCGATGTTTAGTTTTTCATTAGTTTTCGCAGATGAACCCCCTCCAGATTAGTGTTGTCACGGTACCAAAATTGGGACCCACTGTGCGATACCTGTGAAAATATCATGGTTCTGAGTAGTATCACGATACCACAGCAAAAATGAGGCAGATGTGCCTTTTGTCATTTATAAAAAGATAAATCACTTTTCTATAATACATCAATGATATTTCAATGGAATAAATTACTTATTGACTTATTCATACTTCAAAAACAGCATCAATAAGTGATGAACATAGGGGGGATCAAAATAAAATAAATAAATGAAATAAAAATCAACCAGCCACCCTCCTCCCCTGACAGTCCCTTCATAATTAAAGAACAGTCCCTTCATAAGTAAAGAACAGTCCCTAAAGTGCGGTGAGGTTTGTGGACCGTTACCTGCCACAAAGAGAGAAATGTGAACGGCTCGTTTCTCCTCTGACACGTCACATACCTGTGTGCCGCCACGGCTTTGCTGTCCTAGACTCACAAGTCAGTCTTTAGACGCTTTGCTTAACTAAAGACTGATGACTTTCTCCCTGATTTTGTGTTTAGATGGGCGGATACAATTTCAGAGTTTAAAAAACTCCCTACGTCGCAGAACCAATAGTAAATCTGCAGGGCGGTCCTTCGGTGGCTCGCTGAACTCTTGTGCTCGTAAACATAGTGCGACTAGAAACACGTGTAGCGGTACAAAATGGCTCAAGTTGTTGTTGTAAGTCCTTCATTTCCACAATCTTGTGGACTGAGCATACATTTGATAAAACGGAGTTAAATATCTCAGCATCCATTTTCAAGCTCTCTGTGTGTTTGTTTCCTTGCGGACGAGAAAAAGGGGAGCGCACATTTCTGGGAGGGCGTGTCCTTTTCAAAAATGCAAGAGGTGTTGCTTTGTTGCCGGCCGTTTTCTCCGGTGTGTTAAACACACTTTAGAAAGGAGTGTCCCCAGACTATCAGAAGGCGGAGATCTCTGATTGTCTGGTGGCGAGACTATGGTTGTCCAGGTACTTTTGGGCAGTCATGACACCGAGTCGTATTTCTCCGTCGCTGGTAAGCTGATGGCCGCCGTATTTGACAGGAATACATTCCTGTCTGTGTCTGTGACCCCCGTTCAACCCTCAACCAGCGGGATTTGCCTTTAGTTTCTGCTGCTGGTTGAAATCTGTACTCGCACAGTGTGCTGAATGATTTATTTTGCTCAAATAAAACTAGTAAAATATCGCCACACTGCCGACATTTTACTCCGTCCGTCACCGCACACTGTTTGATTGCGTTATCAAAACACGCCGCTGTTATTCGGCCTTGCTTTTCACTTATTCCACTGAATACCGAATGTGTGGTTTTTTGCAATATTCGGCCGAATATATTTGGTTACCGAATATTCGGTGCATCCCTAATTTGAAGGCACAAAAAAACGCGCCCTGTGCACGGCCTCTTACTTGGACAACAGGAGGCATTTTTAGAGTTGTACTTGTATGTTTAAATTCTGTGTAGAGATGCCATGAATGAACGCACCGTCTTACTCTTGTGTCTCTTTTCTCCTCCCTTCTTCTTCCCTCCATCACCCTGGATCCCAGCCTGAAAAACAAACATACTTAAGAAAAGACAAAAACATCTCGACTCACTGAGCACACATGTAGCTTCTGTCTTGTTTGCAGAACAGAGGAGCAGCTTTCAAAACGAACAGGAATTGAAGAATCACGCAGACGTGTCTTCATGTCGTCGCCTCTTCCTGTATGTTGGTGATGTAATAATGACACACAATGACGTACACCACATCATCAGTCGCCTTGAACTCACCCCGAGGGCAGGGAAGCTGTATTCGTCTCTGAGCTGGATCTCCACCAACGCCACGTTCCTCTCCTCCTCCTCTTTGGCTAAAAGGTGCTCCTCCGTCACACCGAAAGCACGCTCGACCAAGCTCACCGACTTCCTATAAAGGAATATATAAACAGCTGTTAGGCCGCCTCACACACACTCAAAGTAAGAAGCCAAATTAAGAAGCCTGGCGCAGCGTCGTCTGCTTTTAGTTCTGAAGAAATTTGTACATTAACTTTCCCTGCATGCACACAGTTGTTACCTGAGCGTCTTGTAGACTACAAACACACTAACCTGGTGGCCTTCGCTCCTCCCTGCTCCTCTGCGGTGGCCTGCGGAGGCCAGGAGTGCTGCTTCTGCACACGCCCGCTGGAGCCCGGTGCTGTCACC
The DNA here is from genome assembly GCF_011397635.1 of Epinephelus fuscoguttatus. Lineage (NCBI taxonomy): Eukaryota > Metazoa > Chordata > Actinopteri > Perciformes > Serranidae > Epinephelus > Epinephelus fuscoguttatus. The sequence goes on from NC_064774.1 coordinate 1,653,843, forward strand.
GGGGCAACAGAGGAGGAGGATGCTGGGACGTGTTTCCCCCTGCCTCTGCCTTTACCCCTCTCCTCCCACTCTGATGGAGACAGAGGAGTCATTAGTTCATTTATTTTAACAGTTTGTGAATGTGTGTTTAGTCGATACTGTGTGCGTGTGTGCGAGTGTGTGTGTGTGTGTGTCCACCTCCTCCGTGTCCATTGCTGAGCCTCTTGTCTCTGTTGACCACAGTACTCCAGCTGCTCTCATCGCTGAGAGGACGCAGACTCAACAGTGAAACCTGTCTGCACACAGGACAGTAACCGATGCATAAGTACAAGAACCTCAAATGTGTTCTTGTGTTAAAGACGGGCTTCTGTGTGGAGTTGGCATGTTCTCCCTGTGTCAGCGTGGGTTTCCTCCAGGTGCTCCGGCTTCCTCCCACAGTCCAAAGACATGCAGGTTAACTGGTGACTCTAAATTGTCCGTAGGTGTGAATGTGAGTGTGAATGGTTGTCTGTCTCTATGTGTCAGCCCTGTGATAGTCTGGTGACCTGTGCAGGGTGAACCCTGCCTCTCACCCAGTGTCAGCTGGGATAGGCTCCAGCCCCCCATGACCATGAATGAATGAATGTACTTTGTCACTTAAAAATGACGGCTCACTCTGTCTTATTCTGTTAAATGCCTGTTGCCTTGACTCCTCTCTCCTCACCTCCTGCGCTCACATGTGGGAGGGACCAAGACTTGAGGAGAGGAGGATGTACAAACACAGAAAAGCCTACAGTGTAGTGTGTGTGTGTGTGTGTGTGTGTGTGTGTGTGTGTGTGTGACCTACTTCCTGCTTCCCAGTTCTTCTATGTGCACAGTCACTGGGCCGTTGTTGGGAGGAACCTCCTTGACGGTTGCGCTGTAGCTCCGTCCATCAAGACGAACCTGCAGATCACACAGTGTAAACACATGTTCACAATGCACCGGAGGAAACAGGACTTTACAGACGACCATGAACACATCGTGCACACACACACACACACACACACACCTGGCAGCGGTCTCCGACAGTGAACTGCATCCCAGCAGCAATACAATAATCCATCTTCTGTTGAGCTGAAATAAAAAGAACATATTTTAATCATTTATTCTCTTTATGACGGATTAATTCTTCACCCCCAGTTCACACTACTCTACCTCGCCCTCACCTCTCTGTCAGAGTGATTTATATATTTTAATGTGATTTATTACACACTCACCGGCCACTTTATTAGGTACACCTGTTCAACTGCTACTTAATGCAATCAGCCAATCACGTGGCAGCAACTCAATACATTTAGTCATGTAGACATGGTGAAGACGAGCTGCTGAAGTTCAAACTGAGCATCAGAATGATGAAGAAAGGTGACTTAAGTGACTCTGAATGTGTCTATGACACCAAGAACTAACAAGGTGTACCCAATAAAGTGGCCAGCGAGGTTCCACTGAACTTGATGACTCTGCTGCTTTTCACACCGCTGTGTCTCTCTTGCCTTTTAAATTTGACTTGAACTGCTCGTATCTACAGACCTGCGCTTCAGTTCGTCAAACTAAAATGTGGGAAAATCGTCATGCTCTGCGACAGCAGCATTGATTATTACTGATTGATACATTCTGTGTTAGTTAACTAATCAATTAATCAGCTGTTTGACTAAGCAGAACTTTGTGTTTGAATAGAGACAATGTGTGTGTGTGTGTGTGTGTTACCTCTCTTGGTCTTGTGCCAGACGTCATACTCTATGTTTCTGAGCAGAGTCGGGTTCAGTGAACGTCTCACTCGCTCAGGCAGGTGCCGACCACGCCCGCGACCCTGTCACACACACACACACACACACACACAAACACACAAACACAGAGTTAATCAGTGATAAAATAACAAAGGTAGTGCAGCAGGTGTGTACAGGTCAGGATTTTGATTGTTACCCTGTAGCTGTGGTTTCTTGCAGCCGTCGTGCTCGTTCCATTTTCCACCCTGAATCATAAAAACACAAATCATTCGTTTTTTTCTCCAGTGGTGGAAGAAATATTCAGATCTTTTCCTTCAGTAAGAGAAGTAAAGTGAGCAAAGCCACAGCGCTACATGGCAAGTTCTGAAAATATATATTTGTGACTTGTGTAACTTCTTCTGTTGAGTTGCGATATGCGATGTACGCTGGTCTGTTATTGTGTAAACTACAGGAGTGAGGTGGTGATGTGACAGTGTGACAATCGTGTTCACATCACTTGATTCCAGCTATCACTTCTACTTCATAGATAAACCAAATTAGCGTACTCCACAAAAAGCTCCAGTAACGTGTCGCTGACTCTGTTCAGTATGTACGGCACATGGGAGTTATTATTCAAACAGAAACCCTTTTTCAAGGTTCAGAGAAGTTTCCTACCAGAGCGCCTCTCCAGCGTCCAGGTCGGACTCGTCGCTGCTGACGCAGGCGTTCATGCTGTCGTCACTCAGGAGATCAGTGGATCGACCGGTCCGCTGGCACAGACCCAGACAGCTGCGGTCCACTTTAAACACTCCGTCATACAACAGCTCGTACAAGATGGCTGACAGACACAGAAGGACACGCACAGTCAGGATGGTTCAGTTCACTGATGAGACACTGAAAGACACAACCTATAAGAGTGCACGATCATTCTGCCCCACAAAGACAAAACCAGGGTATTTAGAAATCCTGACCGTGTGATTTTCAATACTGTCAAAAATACAGATGCTCCTCTTGCTGTTTAAATCCGGATTTAAACTTCTGCATTGAATCGACGCTGTAACCTGATGTGCACTTTCCCAGAATTGTAACCACACGTCGCAGTGACGCAGACCTCCTGTCTATTTCTGTAAGCTGAAACCATTTCCCTCAGTGGAAACAAAACTTTATTTACTTTAATTTCACAGATAAGAAACAATAAATTGTGAAGACAATAAAGCCTCCACAAAAATAGCATTTTAAGTCTTGTGTGTGATTTATCCTGGCTTCATATGAGCAGAGGAAATCTCTAGTCACTAGGCTAATTTATACAATGTAAAATGCCATAGGCTTGTGCTAATAACGTTAGCATGTTGTATTTATGGGAAAAATGTGTCCAGATAAAGATCCAGATTTGACTGTGAATGCTGCGAGTTATAGTGAAGCTGATTTGTGAGCTTGTCTTAATAAAGACAATTTCAAACACATGTGTGTTTAACGTGTGTTTAATGTGTGTTTAATGCGTGTATAACATTTGTTTAACGTGTAACGTGTGTTTAATGTGTGTTTAACATGTGTTTAATGTGTAACGTGTTTAACGTGTGTTTAATGTGTAACGTGTTTAATGTGGGTTTAACGTGTAACGTGTGTTTAACATGTGTTTAATGTATATTTAACGTGTTTAACGTGTGTTTAATGTATAATGTGTTTAATGTGTGTTTAACGTGTTTAATGTATATTTAACGTGTGTTTAACATATAATGTGTGTTTAATGTATGTTTAACGTGTGTTTAACGTATAATGTGTGTTTAATGTGTGTTTAATGTATATTTAACATGTTTAACGTGTGTTTAATGTGTAACGTGTTCAATGTGTGTTTAACGTGTAATGTGTGTTTAACATGTGTTTAATGTATATTTAACGTGTTTAACGTGTGTTTAACGTATAATGTGTGTTTAACGTGTGTTTAATGTATATTTAACATGTTTAACGTGTGTTTAATGTGTAACGTGTTTAACGTGTTTAATGTGTAACATGTGTTCAATGTGTGTTTAATGTGTAATGTGTGTTTAACATGTGTTTAATGTATATTTAACGTGTTTAACGTGTGTTTAACATGTGTTTAACGTGTTTAATGTGTATATGAATCAAACTTTTACAGCATTTTGGTGCTGGTATCATATTCAGTATAGTCTCAGTTTAAGAACATTTTGATTTATGAGTTTCATCTCAAACACTCACACTGGCAGAGAGCAGCGTCCTTGATGTGGCTGATGGGATACACACTGTCGTAGTGATTCCCGTTCAGAAAACACAACCGCACCTGAGAGAGAAAAACAAAATGTTGTCGAACATATAACATATTGGTTTTAAATAGTTTCTGGGAAAAAAAACAACAACTGCTAATTCCTAATTAAAATAACATTTTTTTGCAGCCTGTACCTAATACACTGGGTGCTCAGTGAATAAGGCGGCTTTCACACCTGCCCTGTTTGGTTCAGTTCAATCTAACTCTAGTTAGGTGTGAACACAGCAATCACACTCAGGTGTGCACCAAAACAACCGGACCGAGACCTTCTTGAAGAGGTGCTCTCGGTCCGGTTACAAACGACTCTGGTGCGGTTGGTTTGTGGTGAGAAGGTGTTCCGACCTGGATCTGAAGCAACTGCAGTCACATGACACATTGTTTGGGTTAAACATGAGCACAAACATGCTATATGATGAGCAGCGCTAAAATCAACCTGCGTAGTTGTCCCTCCATTGTGACATTAGAAAGTGTCACATTTATCTTGCAAGTGTACTCTTCTTCAACGTTTGCTTTACTTCCTGGATTTTTCCCACATGGAAATTCTGACTAATCAAGAGCAGCTTTCTCACACAAGGCATTTGATCTGGTCCTCTTGTAAATGCTGCCGTGAGAACACCAACCAACTCTAGGCAATTATACAACTTTGGAACAACATGAGTCCCTGATTCAGACCAGAGGAGACAACTCTAGGGCTGACAGCACCCTTAGTGTGTTCTCCTTCAAGAGGGAAACATTTAATCCCAAATTAATTTTATGAATAAAAACGATTCTCCAAACTCACCACTTAAAAAACAATTGATGGGAAACATAAATAACAACTTTAAACAAGCTGCAGCTGGACTAATGGACTGTGGGGACAGAAAGACAGAAACAGTCAAAGTCTCACCTTGTCCTTGAAGTTGTTGTCTGTGATGTTGACAGCTGGTTTACCTGGCTCCTGGTAGATCAGGAAATCTCTCCTACAGAGAGACGAACACATTCACACGTACAGAGAGAGGATTAGAAACATCGCAGTAAGTGCAACCCTACATCCAGTAAAGTTTGGACGCTGTGTAAAACGTAAATAAAAACAGAATGTAATTATTTGCATACACTAATTGGTTTAACCGACTAATATTTCTGGTGCCGACTAGCGAGGGGGCGGACGTTTAATCTTTCCGATGTCTAATGGCGTGCATCCCTAGATGGTATGGGGTTGCGTCTATGGCGTGGGCAGCTTACACATCTGGAAAGGCACTGCTGAATACTGAAAAGTACACCAAGGTTTTAGAGCAACATTTGCTCCCATCCAGACGACGTCTCTTTCCAGACAGGCCTTTCACATTTCAAGACGATGCTAAACCACTTTACGCATCCATCACAACAGCATGGCCTCGCAGACCAAGACTCCGGGTGCCTGCAGTCCAGACCCTTCACCACTAGAAAACATTTGGTGCATCAGTAGCCCTTTTTAGACAGGAATTGTGCAAATTTGCAGGAAAGCCCAATCAGTCTTTTTTCAGCATTGGCAGTATAAAAACAAAATCAGGGAGTGCAGCAAAATGCCGCCTACCTACTTTTGTTTATACAGAATGTGCCTTTTTCGGGGCAATGGGGGGCGTGAGCAAGTAACAAAACGTGTAGCTCAGCGTGTGACGTAAACAGTGACGTGGGAGGGAAGCCGCGACTAGTCAGGTGGCGATTCTCTCATAAGTCGGCCCGTCCTTTACCGTCCCCCGTCATCTGACGGTTAATGGCCTCTTCATTTGCGAGGACAAGGAGGGCGCGCAATTCCTTGTCTCCCCAGTTGCTCATCTTTACAGTGTCTGTCAGGTTTGCGTTTCCCTCTTGCTACTAGCTGCTCGCTAATTCCTGCTATCAGCTGTTTATCCAACGCCAGTGGGTCGCACGTGCGGCGTCATCAACAGCTCCTCCCACAAGTCATCAATAGCCCCTCCCGTCGCGGAAGGCCGCCTCGTTCTGTTTAAACCAAAAGGTTCCACCAATATGTCTACCCTACGAGGCGGAAAATTGGGCACCTCGGATCAACTCGCCAATCCGGCTCTGTGTGTCTAAACGCTCACAGCTTGCCGGCAAAACGGCCCGACATTCGCCAAAAAGCTGGCAGTGTAAAAAGGGCCATTAATTGATTCCTCTTCCCAAAGCTCCAGCAACTGGTGTCCTCACTTCCCAGACTGTTGTTAAAAGAAGAGGGGAAGCTACACGATGGTAACCACGGCTCTCACCCAATTGTGTTGCTGCCATCGAAATCAACATGAGCTAATATCTGATTCATCTGATACAGTTTTATTCTCAGCTGCAGGTCAGTTGGTGAAATGTTGTTTTCATAAGTTCATGTGGCTAAAATCAGGAATCTCTGCAAGATGATGGTCAAACATGATCCAGTCACCAGTTGCACCTCAACATCCCGTCTCATGTGAAGCCACAGAAGAAAAATCACTATTTCTACTTTCATTCATTCAAACTTTTTCTACACGACTCTTACTTGTACATGACGGCCAGCGCGTTGATCTCCACCTCGCCCACCCACTGCTGAAAAACACAAAGCCCAAAGAAGTGACATCAGTTATTCACACATCAACAAACAGCTCCAGCAAACAGCGAACACAAGAACATAAAATATTTCAGTAAATAAACCAGAGTCACTGATTCTGTGTTACCTGCGGGTCCTGGAGCTTGAACAGGTAATCCTCAAAGTCACCTTCGATAAACTGCAACACAGCAGAGGGACAACGTTAGTATTTAAAGTCCAGTTTGTCTCAAGTCTCGGCTTTGAAGTCTTCAACACAGTAAGTAACTTCACTTTGAATCTTCAGAGAAACAGTTAGTGTAGTAAGAATACAGAAATAATGCACGCTTTCTTAAATTCTAAACATCTTTTAAAAAGATATTTACTCAGCAGTTTCAAATTCACTTTGTAAAAGTTAAAAACAAACCGATCTCGTGTGTTAAAAGCTACAATTATTTGTCATTTCAGAGCTGCATGTATGCAGACAGGTGTTTCGTCCCAACTTTAAACGTTAGCTGAAACAAATTATTTATTCATTCATTCATTTTAAATAAAAGTATAAACTCATGATCTGATTTTTAAAAGATCTTTGTCTTTATTAAGAACCAGTGAGCTTGAGGTGGAAGTCAGTAAGTACTGACACGTTGTTAGTTTCAGTCTGATCATGGACGACAAGGAAAATATAGAATAATACCAGCCAGCTCACAGCCCTGCTCTGTCCTGCTCTGCCAGAGACTGAACTGCATTCTGGGAGATGTAGTAAGGCCAGGTTGTAGAACGAGCTCAGGCGGTGCGATTATATCACCGTCATAAAACAACCACGAGAGCTTTTACTTTCAGTTCACTCTCAATCTCAGTTATGAAACAAGTCACACAAACCTGCCGTGCCACCTCACCAGCTACAGCACCATCTGTGATTTCTACATTTATCCCTGATCGACGATCGATTACGTCTCACAGCAACCTCTGAATCTCATGATCAGCTGCTTGTGACTCTGCTGATTCACAGGGAGGAGCTTTTAAACTGCTGCTATCACTAAGAGTCCCTTGGATTTGTTCAGTTATGCTCCTTTATAGTTACTTTCCAACACAATATGTTCCTACAAAACATTTAACAAAGATCTTTACAGTTTAAAGAGCAGAATAACGATCATTATTTCCTATAGATTCATCTCTTTTTGTTCTTTTAAATGTCAGAAAATAGTGAGAAATTTCCTAAAATCCAAGATGACATCTGTAAATTGTCCGGCTTGTTCGCCAATAGTCCAAAACCCAAAGATATTCAATTACTTACAATAACTTAGGGTGCTTTGTATAATTGCCTAGAGTTGGTTCACAGCATTCTACCAAAATTACCTACAGTTCAACCATAATAAAACATCCTCCTCCAATTCAAAATAAAACTATTTAATGACATCAGGGAGACCTGTCTGATCAGGTGTGAGTCACAGTGTACATACCGCTTCATAGCTCTCTCTGTTCTTCCTCAGGAACTCCACACACTTGGCCCGAACTTTAGTGTGAAGACTTTGGCAGTGCAGCACCTAAACGGGGTCAAAGGTCAACACCAACACACTGTAATATTCAAACAAAGTAGTAGTATGTACGCTAACTTTTATCCATACACATTTATCTACCTTAAATTAAGAAGTAAACTTTACAAAGCTACAAATTTAAGTGTCCTGAAGATTAAAGTTTATAAATGTGCTGATAACCTCATGAGCCACTTAAGCTATCTTTTATCAATGCAGCTTTACGTACGTCACCAGGGTGTCTACAGATACAACCACGTTAAATGTACAACTATTTAAGACCTTTTTAATACCACCTTATATTAAATTTAAGACCAAACCTATGTAAGTACTCTTTCCAAGTGATGTCAGTTCAAAATGACCAGTCAGGAAAAACAACAACAATTTGGGTGAGTTTAACGTGTTTAATGTAAAACGAAAACAAAATCTCATCGCTGTCACAAATGCTACTTATTATTGCAATTCTTCAGTCAGTCAGTCAGGAGGAATTTTCACGGTAATGTGACCGAAAATATTTAAGACCCATCAAATCTGATTTTAAGACAATTTAAGACTTTTTAAGACCTTAAGACATGTTAAGACTTTATGGGCCTGTAGACACCCGGGTTACATTCATAAAGCTGTTTTACAGTCTGCTGACAACTTTGTTCCTTACGCTAACTTTTATCCGTACAGCTTTACGTTACATTCAGAAGTCAATTTAGAAAAGTTATGAATTTAAGTGTTTTAGCGATTAAAGTTTATAAATGTTTCCTTTTAGCTCTTGACCTCTGTTGACAATGATGTTACTTAAACTACTTTTAGCCATACAGCTTTATCTACGTTACCTTTAGAGGTCACTTTACAAATGTTACAAATTGAAGTATTTTAAAGGTTAAAGTTTATAAATAATTACTGTTAGCTTTTGAAATCCACTGACAACTTTTTTATTGAAGCTAAATTATCTAAACAACTTAGCGTTACATTCAGAAATTAATTTTGAAAAGTTGTAAATTTAAGTGTTAAGAGATAAGAGTTTAAAAATTTTGACCTTTAGCTTTGAAAAATATTAGATTCATAAGTAAATTTAGAAAAGATCGGAATTTAACCGTTTTAGAGATTATAGTTTATAAATATTTACTGTTAGCTTCTGAAATCCACTGACAACCTCGTTACTTGAGCCAACTTTTTTTTCCATACAGCTTTATTGACAGTCGTTCAGAACTTTCATAGAAAAGTTACAAATTAAAGTGTTTTTAAGATTTAAGTTCATATATGGTTACTGTCAGCTTTGGAACTGCGCTGACAACATTGTTACTTAAGTTAATGTTTAGCTTTATCTACGGTAAATTCAGAACTCAATTTAAAGAAGTCACAAATTTAAGTGTCTTGGATATTAAAGTTTACTTTAAATGTTTACTGTTAAACTCCAGCAATAGTCTTCTTACTTAAGCTAACGTTTACCAATCCAGCTTTACCTTACATTCATAAGTCATTTATAAGAATTATAAATCTAGTTATTTTGAAAATTATAAATATTAACTGTTAGCTTCTGAACTCTGCTGACAACCTGGTTACTTAAACTCACTTTTATCCATACAGCTTTAGCTACGTTACATTCAAGAGTCAATTTAAAAAGTTACAAATTTAAGTGTCCAGAGATTTGAGTGTATAAATGTTTACTGCTGGCATTTGAACTGCACTGACTACCTATTAAAGCTACTATTATTACTATAACTATTATTAAAGCTAACTTTAATCTAAACAGCTTTACGTTACATCCAGAAATCAATTTAGAAAGTTTGTTGTTTTAGAGATTAAAGTTTATAGTTACTGTTAGCTTTTGAAGCCTGCTGACAACCTTAAGCTAACTTAACTTGAGCCAACTTTTATCCATCCAGCTTTATCTGCCGTAAATTCAGAAGTCAATTTAAAAAAGTTACAAATTTAAGTGTTTTAATTACAGATTATAAACGTTAACGTTAGCTTCTAAACTCCGCTGTGAACCTGCTTACTTAAACTACCTTTGATCAGTACAGCATTACGTTAGATTCAGAAATAAATCTAGAAAAGTTACAAATTTAGGTGTTTTAATTACAGATTATAAACGTTAGCTTCTAAACTCCACCCACTACCTTCGATCGGTACAGCATTACAATACATCCAAAAATCAATTTAGAGAAGTTACAAATTTAAGTGTTTTAGACGTTAAAGTTTATAAATGTTAATAGGATGCATGATAACATGATACTGGCTTTAGAATGAAACATCAAAATGAACAAATTTTTTTTTCTTAATTTGCACAATATATAAATATTACATACATTAACTGGTGGGCTGTCACGATATGAGTGTACATACGTAATACGATGTTAATTCCTCTACAGAAGAGACTTGATCACTAAAATTAGGTGGAGAATAAAGGAAAGGTATATCGAGATTAGTTATCGGTCAAATGAGTCGTTATATATCTGCAAAAAATCCAATATTGTGCATCCCTAAATGTTAACTGTACAACTTTGTAACTTTACGTAACTTTGATCCACACAGTGTTTTAAATCTAAATTTAAGTGTTTTGAATATTTATTTATTTTGCTTTTATGCCCTGATGAAGGCCAGTGAGCATGGCCGAAACATGTTGGTGTTTTTATAATGTTCATCATGAACTAGCCATTTAATAAAGACCTTTTAACTTGTGCACCAGAGAAGAGTTGCCTTGGATTTTGTTTTTTTCAAGATGTACTACACTTCCTGACCAAAGAGCACCTTCCTGGATACCATGATACTGCAACCCACATGAGCTCTTCATCTGCTGTTGTCTTCAAGTCTAAATTTAAGTGTTTTGAATATTAAAGGTTAGAAATGTTTACTGTTTGCTTCTAAAGTCTGCTGACAACCTCCTTACTTAAGCTACTTTGACCCATAGACCTTTAGCTGTGTTGCAATCAGGAGTCAGATTGGAAAATATACAAATTTAATAGTTTAAGAGATTAAAGTTTGCTCATATATACGGTTAACTTTTATCCACACAGCTTTACATTATATTCATAAGTCCATTTAAAAAAGTCACAAATGTAAATGTTTCAGAGGTCAAAGTTTATAAATGTTTACTGTTTTAAACTGCGCTGACAACCTTGATACTAACCAAACTTTGTTTCGTACATCTTCATCGACACTACATACAGACCTCAAATTGGAAAAGTTACAACTTTAAGTGTTTTAGACTGAAGTTAATAAATGTTTTAGCTGCTAAAACCCGCTGACAACCCTGTTACTTTACCTAACTTTCCCCATACCGCTTCAGCTACGTTAGATTCAAAAGCCAATTTAGAAAAGACTCAACTTAAAATGTTTCAGTGATTAAAGTTAATAAATGTTAACTGTCAGCTTTTGAAACATGCTGTCAACCTTCATAGTTAAGCTAACTTTTATCCGGCTAACATGACCACACACTTGCTGCCCTGCATGAGCACAACAAACCGACCAAGCCCAGCTCTTCACCTGTGCCCAACAAGCTAACGTTAGTTTGAAACTAGCTTTTCCCACAAGTTTTATCACTTTACCTGCTCGGCGACAGCCCGAAACAAGCACGACCCGTCCTTGGCGATCTTCTTCCGATGCAAACCGATTGATTTCAAGTAGGAATCCATTAGTTTCTCTGCCCCCCTCTCCTCATTACCCTGCATGCTTCCGCCGCTGTCCATGCTAGCGGGGGGCTAACCGCTAAAAGCTAGCTGGTGAAACAACGCTACCTGCGTGTGTGACGGTGTAGTGGTTCAATCTTTAAGACGCCACCGGCTACAAGTTGTAAATATCGGCGCCGAAGAGTGTTAAATATCTACATCTATGATCCAGCGAGTGTCAAACACAGCAATGACGGCGTCTAGTTTCGTTTTCCAGGAAGCCCGACTCATCCCAGGCACGGTCAGAAAGTGAAAGTAGTACGGTCAACTTTAGCTCGCAGTTAGCAGCCAGGCTAACAACTAGCAACACGCCCCCTTCTTCTTCTACGGTGTCAAGTTAGACAGCGCGCCTTACAGCGTTTCCGGTTTTTCAACAACGTAAAAAAAAATGTGATGAATGTTGTCCAGAATAAACCGCAACCTGAATAAAATACAACGAATGTTCAAAGCTTTAAATATAAAAATAATTTCTATAAAGAAGATAAATTACATCGGGCTTTATTCAACACCTTCCTTTCCCGTTTTTCAAAATAAAATCATCCATGACAGAATCACATCCCCGGTATTTGCTATCAAAATAAAAGCATCGCCTCCCAGTGATACCTCGACACTAGGATCAATTAATAAAGAATCCATTTTAAGAACTCATATTACATGACACCTCACCCACCCTTTGTGGTGGTGTGTGTTTGACTTTGCGCTGCAGTCACAGATTGTCACGTGCAGGGGAAATCCCGCGAAATCCCGAGCTCCACGTGGTGGATCAGAGTAAAAAATACAAGTGTGGGGAGAAAAAAAAAAAGCACGTCAGGACACCGCCCACTGTGGGCTGCGTCACGCTGCAAGGGGACCGGAAACTGGACCACAATAAAAAAAAAATAAAAAATAAAAAAAAAAAAGACTGAAATAACAGTTTTCTGTGAAGACTTATATACTTTGGTAGTTTTGTTAATTCTAAGTGGAAAAAAGGTTTTCAGTCAGACTTGTTGAGCATATATGTGCAGGTTGTGTACTTAAATATTCAGTCATACATGAGGGGAAAAGGACGCAAAAGATTAGATCTCATTGTGACTTCCATGGTTTCAGCTTCTCAAATGTTATTGAAGAGACTAATTTTGAGGTTTGGACCGTTGGTAGGACGAAGTGAGACACTTGGAGGTGCTGCTCAGAGCAAGTGAGTTTAGTTTAGTTAAGTAGGGACAGTGCAAATCAATAAAAACACATGGTAAGAAAATGCCAGAATTCACCAAAAAGCTGTTTTTCATCCGTAGTCCCTCGGCCAAGATGCTACACCACGCCACCTATAAAACAAAGGCCCGGCCTCACTCTGAAGTCATCAAAGTCCAACGTTTGACTGAGTGATCAGATACAGTCTAATAGTACAGATCAATAGATATCTAACACTATATAGACTCACAAGTACTTTTACTTTGGATACTTTAAGTGTCTTCCATTAACCAATACTTTTACTCCTCCTCTGGGGAGCCTCCTTCCTGTTCCCCACCCTTCAGTGACCCAGCTGAACTCTTCCCTCCCTCTCTGCTGTTTCCGGCCCTCAGTCTGTGGTTCCTCCATCTTTTCCTGTCTCACACAGCACATATTGATTTTCAGTCCTGCAGAGTGCTAAGAGGCAGAGAGGGTGTTGGCGAACACTGTGTGTGATGTGCATCCTCTGATCTCCAGCTGCCGTTCACTGTGTTATTAGGGACTCAACAAGTCTACCAGCAGGGGGCGCAGATCTTTAACTGTTAGTCAAAATAATACAAGACACACTAACGCAGGATTTATACGACTGCGTTGATGTAGAGCCCAGGCTGTGTCCTGACATGCACCTCCCAAGAAATGCAACTACATGTCGCAGTGACACAGAAACGCTGACACCATTTCCCTCAGTGGAAACAAAGCTTTTATTTACTTTAATTTCACAGATAAGAAACAATAAATTGTGAAGACAATAAAGCCTCCACAAAAATAGCATTTTAAGTCTTGTGTGTGATTTATCCTGGCTTCATATGAGCAGAGGAAAAGTCTGCTAGCAGCTAGGCTAATTTCTACAGTGTAAAATGCCATAGGCTTGTGCTAATAACGTTAGCATGTTGTATTTGTTTGGAAAAATGTTTAGTATAAGACAGTTGTTTTGTCAGTGAACCTTGTGAGCTGTAACGGAGCTGAATTTTGTAGCGTTACCTTTGTTCCATGTTGCTGTTGTCCCTGGCTTCATATGAGAAAAGGAAAAGTCTGCTAGCTGCTAGGCTAATATATACAATGTAAAATGCCTTAGGCTTGTGCTAATAACATTAGCATGTTGTATTTGTGGGGAAAATGTGTCCAGATAAACAGACAGTGTATTTTGAAAAAAGACAATGCATGTAACAGGCAGAACTTGACACGGTGTCCCAGAACGTCAACAACCAACACACCCAGGGTACCTTGGACGTTGTGTGTGGACGTGGAGAGTCCACGACCAAACGTCAATATGTGACGGGGTCGGAGTGAGAATGTGTTGGTCAGCAGTGACAGAGTTATGATCACGTCATACCATCTGAGGTGTAACCAGTGGTGCGTTTCACATATTTTATTTCCCACTTGCTTTGGATTACTGTACCATTAAAATGGGAAAATGGTGGTACAGGTTCGGCGCCAGAAGTTGCGCCCATATTCACACAAGGTGCGACGGGGGCGAGGAACAAGGTGGCTACAGTGCAGAGTATTTATGGAGAATTATCTGCTGACGCTGGATGTTTCTGTCTGTGTACATATACTGACATGACATCAACATCAGTTGTAGCTAACTGTCCTTGAAGTGCACATGACATCATCTCTCTTTAGGCCTTGACCTTCGACCTTTAGACCTTCGTCCCCTCCTCCTCTTTGATCAAAAATCCTTTTGACCTGCTCTCTCTCCTTTTCACTTCCTCCTCTCGGCTTCCGTCGTTCTTCACCTCCCCCTGTTTTACATCTCCTCTTCCTCCCTCCACACTCTTCCTCTCCTCTCCTCTCTAACGCAGGATACAATGACCTTTGTGTGTGCGGCATGTTTTTCATGCTGCCTGATGATTCGCCGAGCCCCGAGCTGCTCCCAGCCAATGCACACACCGTCTGCTTGCCGCCATGGAGACCTATAAAAATCTCAAGATCTTAATTTATCATATAATAAATAATAATTACAGAGAAAATCCAAAGTCTTCCTCAGACAGCGCTCATCAATCATGTATAAAGAAAATAAAGAGAGCATCACACCCGTCAATATAAAATGAGAATCTCAACATATAATAGTGCAGTGTAGTCACAATAAGGGACGTGATGTAGCATAAATAAAGTATAACTGAATATAAATCTGAACGTGAGCGTGACTGCAGTACAGGTATGTCATTAATGATGCATCCATAAAGGTGTAAACAGTGAGTAAAAGTATATAAAAGCTAATGTGACAGTATAATGGTAAAGTGTCAAGTGATGAGCTTGAGAGCAACATGAACAACATGCTAGGTAACCATGGCAACCACAGAGGAGGGGGACAGGACCCATGGCGATTGACACTTATCCTCCCACTCGTTCAGTGAGTGTGGTGTGTGACCTTCATCCCTGATTTCGCTCTAAAACGCCTCTTAAACTCTCCGCTTTCCTCCTTTCTGATGCAAATCTGACTGGGTTTATGTTTTTGTGCCGCTTATATGATTTATTCTTTGTTCTTCACACGCAGCAACACTTCTGTCCCCATGGGTTCAAGAATTACTGCCTCATGTTCTCTGTTAAATGTGTCAAATATTTATTACAAACAGTTCGAACTGTAGAAGAAGGTCAATAATAACAACTGTATTTATATTTTAGAATTTCATTCTATTGTTTTATTAGGCACATGTATATTTAATGTCACCATTTTTCATTTATGTTTACATTTTTTTATTATTGATAAAGCTATCTTTATTGTAATCATTTTAATTCTTGTTTTGTCTTTTAAACCATCATATCTAGTCTAGCTTTTATTATTTAACTATTTTATTATTATCAAGGTCTCTTTAATCACAGAAAACACAATAATGCAGTGTTTATATTTTAAAATTTTATTGTTTTTTTTATGTTGTTATATACGTGTGTGTGTGTATACATATACACACACACACACACATATATAGTCTCGATTCACTCTAGATTTTATTTTAATTTTTATTATTTATTATTATTATAATTAAATCTATTTTACTGTAATAATTTTAATCCTTGCTAATAATTATATATATATATATATATATATAGTCTAGGTTCAGTGTAGATTTGATTTTTTTTTAATAATAATAACAATAATTATTATTATTATACTTATTATTATTATTATAATTAAATCTATTTTACTGTAATCATTTTAAGCCTTGCTAATAAAGGTTCAGTGTAAATTTGAATTTTTTAAATAATAATAATTATTATTATTATTTTTATTATTTGTTTTTATTTTTTTATCATTATTATTTTTATACTTATGTATTATTATTATTATTATTATTATTATTATAGCCATCAAATGTATTTTGTTGATCTTTTTGTGGTTTTGTCTTTTTAATCTATTTTATCTAGTTCTTTAATCTACTTTTATTTTTACTACTTTTACTGTTATTAAAGCTGTTAAATCTCTTTTATCACATGTTCATAATTTTTATTGTCCTGTATCCATTGGTCTCAAATAATTACATTAATGTTGTCTGTGTCGTTGTTTTTATGATCCAAACTTCACTGTCATGTGAAGCACGTTGAACTGCTCTGACCTCTATGTAAGATGCTGTGCAAATAAAGTTGGAGTGATTTATTGAGTTTGTTTGTAACTGGACTCAGACCACCCCCTCAAGAAGGTCTCTGTCTGGTTGTTGTGGTGCACACCTGAGTGTGACTGCTGCGTTCACACCTGCCCAAACGAACCACACTGAGGGGGCAAATGAACTTGAGTTTGATTAGGGCACCCGAGATCGACAGATTTGTTTAAACATGTTATTATTCTTATAAAAATAACAAATATTTTTCCCCAAAAGTGTTAAGGCTAAAATGTCGGTACGAAACAAGAATGACCCAAATCGTGGTAGTACCAGTGAGAGGTGCTGCTGCTGCTCACGGTGAGTAAGGTGTCCGCACCAGTAAACATGTCAGACTGTCACTGCAACACCATGGTCCTACACTGCTGAGTCAAGTCGAGGTGAGTCTGATGAAATTAAACTTTATTGATCATTGCAGCAGTAAACAGTAACAGGGTACAGCAGAGAAAAACAAAATGTAATAAAAAAAACCAAAATGTAAAAGAAGGAGCTGATCGTGAGCGTCGAAAGGTGGGGAGGGTTTTTATTTCATGCGTCTTTGTGTGTGAAAATAAACGGTTTAAAAATGAAATCTGAGCAGGCAGAAATCAGCTCTCAGCACCATTGATCGGAGATACAGTTCATGTTAAAGCAACGTGTGTGTGTGTGTGTGTGTGTGTGGGCAGGTTATTCTAGTACAGCTGCTCTGTGTTTAGGTTTTGAAAGGTGCTGACGTCACTTCCTGTCACTCCCTACAGGATCAGGATCGTAATTTCATCAAAGTTTTATTTGTCAGAATGAGCAAATTCTATTCTGGATTTACGAAGCTGTTTGAACTCACACACTCTCATACTCTTCGTGACATGATACACGATATAATTATCGTGGTTAAAATCAAGCAATACGAGTAATTAAGTCTGAAAATGTGGTCTTGTTGTTGTGTTATTGGGAGCCAGAATAGAGGGAGTCATGTCCACTGAGTGAGAGCATACGGGTCGGCCAGTCTGGTCCTGTTGGTCAGTGTTTACTTATTCAAGTAACACTGGCGGTCGCGGAGAGTGAGTGACCTGACATGGTGCGTTGGTAAATTCAGTCTGACGCTCTACACTAAAATGAGAGCCCTGTTGGTGGAAGAAACGGAGAATTATATTTCTACATGAATGAACCAACGGTTAAGTTAATCACACATTCACTCTCAAATTCTTAAATGTGCCATATTTAGTTTTTTGTGTGTTAGTCGTTTGTTACTTTCTCGGCTGCTGCTTTTCTGTGAAGGACTCGGGACGAATTTTCCGGTAAAATCCAAAGGGTGTGATGTTATGCAGGTTACCGAGTGCCTTGACTCTCTTCAGCTCTGATACAGCGCTAACACTGTGCAACAGTAGCTAACGTTAGATAAGAAATGGAGTCCGCTAACATACCGGTAAATGAACGACCTCCACCGGCCACAACAGTCCACGCATGCTGTTTCCGTTACATTTTGCGGCAGCGGCCCAGTGAGACAGACCTTCATTTAGTCCTGGGGTTTGCACCATCTAAACTCAAGATGCTACAGCTTGACTCAGTCCCCCAGCTATGCTAGCTCGCTAATTCTTGTCTTATTTGTGGTCTGATAAATATTCAATTAATCAAATTCAGCGCAAAAAATGCTAGCGTAAACACTGACATGTAAAATACGTTGTGTTATTGTGATTTTAGCTGGATAACGTTAGCTAACGTTAGCTTGCTTGCTAATGTGGACAAATTGCTAGCTAGCTAACATAGCAAAATACTCCTGGCTAGCTGGTTTACGAATTACTTTATTAGCTAATGTTACTATTAGCTAGAAACAAGCTTAGTGAAACCTGGGCTAAAGTTAGACAGCTAGCTCTGAAGCTATGCTGCATGGATCTGCGGTTGGTTGGTTGGTTGCTAACGTTAGCTGATAAAGTAATTTGCAAACGGTAAGCTGGTTAGAATCACGGAAATACAGGAACATTATTAAACACACTAAACGTGTGATTGTAATTTATTTGGCAGCACTAACATAAGTCAGGCTCTTGTCCGTCACGTCACTGTTTTGGCCGATGCTTTGGTGCTTGCTCACTGCTACGGAGTGCGAGCGTGAGCAACAGGATGCCGACTGCAGTTCACTTACAGCCAACGGTGTCATCAGTAACAAGGCTTCTCTGAAAGTTACATTCAGAACGTTTACAGATTGTAGTAAACTACCGTAAAACTTGGTGTAGCCCGGGCTGTTATTTGCTTAAATCACTGAAATCAACAGGCCTCTAATTGAGACAGGCCTTTATTTGTCAAAATGTGTAGCCACACGGGGCTAGTAAAAGGGACTTACTGAAGTTTTACGGTACACAGCATTTATCCTTTATGTGTAATTACTTAAAATGTTCCTTTTGGATTTTAAACTCTGTGGAATATTAAGGTCCTGCAGTTGAAAGTGTTTCTGACAAATATTTTGCATCTGTATCTTTAAATCATTTAATTTATTTTAACATGTAAGTAACAAAAATCCATATTTATATATTGATCGTTAATAACGTGGCATGTATTTATGTTTTAAGGTAACATATGTCATTAATGAAAAGCTTTATATTTTTGTCGGCAACAAAAAACATTCGTAGACGTTTGCTGCTTTTTCGTTGTTTTACATTGACAGGTTTTTTACCCCATTTCACACAAACTGATGGAACATTCAGAATAAAGTCGGTGAGTGAACAGGAGAAGTCATGTAGTTTTCAACATCACAGAGGAAGTCTGTTCTTCAGCGTGTTTGTCAAACATGTGGCCGACTGAACGTGCAGAAAGGCGTTTGCTGCCCTCTACAGGACAACATGTATAATCTGACATCAAATCCAGAGCATCAGCTAATAAAGTGTGCGCACAAATTAGTTTCAGTTTCCGTAAAATTATAAACAAAACTGATTAAACTATGTATTTTATACACTTATGTTTAACGCTTTAAAAGTTCAGATTCTCTGACCCTGCCCAGGTGAACAGGAAGTGACATCACGCCTGCTGGATCAGGTGGTCGTTGATAAAATAACCCTGGACTGAAGCTGCAGAGTGGTGTGTGCTGAAAAATAAACGCTTAAATATTCTAAAATGACTCTTTTTTTTCTGTCTCGGCAAAAACTACATATAGTGCAACTTTAAATTAAGACATTTGTGGACTCTTGGGAGCCTCATGTTGTTATGTGTAAACACAAATACATTATTATCAATATACAACACAAATATTAGAAATATCTTCACCGTCCTCCAGAAACCTCGAACTCCAACCCCCCCGTAAAGTCAGCAGAGTGATTTAAGTTAACTCAACGTGAAACTGATTTCAAATCGAAAATTCCAAATGACAGAAATTCAATAGTTTCAGCTTCTTAAATGTGACTGTGAGTCTCAGTCCTGTGACAAGGCCCAAAACTAACCTTTTAATCCGTAGACTACCTTTTTGTTTAATCGTCTGAACTACAAAACATCCAACCAACATTTCCAAACCCCAAAATATTAAATTTACAATAATGTAAAACCAAAGAAAGCAACAAATCGCCACATTTGACGACCTGGAAATATCACACTTTGGCAGTTTTGCTTAAGAAATTACTTAAAAGTAGGAAGATGTGGCCCCAAAATAACATCACAATATTTCAGGGTATTTTTGCGATAATATTCTTCACGATACGAGAAATTACTAAAAAAGAGTTTTATTGTTAATTAAAGAACATCAGATTGCAACAAAAAGAGCGATATAGTTTTACAGGTCAATCCAACCCGGTCTCATTTCGAAGTTGTTGAAATCCGGTGCTTGGGCACCAGACACCTGGTGCCAGACACCTACGAAAAAAGCCGTCCTTTAACGTTGGCATGTGTTGGCTGTCATAGTGTAGCGGCGCTCGGCGGCATCAGGGGGAAACGCGGTGGGACAAGAACAAAAGTTAAGGCCAATTTTACTTCAACTACTGAAGCTGCTCCTCTTTTTGGAACCATCGCGAAGTTGGTGATAATTTCGCTTTCAGCCATGAATATTGTTGTTTGTGGTCGTGGACGTACAACGTCCAAGGTACCCTGGGTGTGTTGGTTGTTGACGTTCTGGGACGCCGTGTCAAGTTCTGCCTGTTACATGCATTGTCTTCTTTCAAAGTACACTTACATTTACATACAGTCTCTTTCAAAATAAAAGCACTACACTGGTACAACACAAAAACTGATGTCTTTTTTTCCTTCAACAACAAAAACACGTGGTTAGGTTTAGGAAAAAACAACAGGGTTTGGCTTTAGAATCTTACGGGACGTGATCCCCGCTCTCTCAGGTGAAAGTTGGTGTTTGTTGGACCCATCCACCACCACTCCCGCCCCAGTTGGACTGTCGCCACCTTCACATTAGTCCTCGTTGAGCTGCGTTTCCCCCCGACACTCCCAGGCGCTGTTAAACTATAACAGCATCCAGCTGCGTATCATGCCAACGTTAAAGGTCTTTTTTCATCTGTCTCTGACGCCGCAAGTCACTGCCCAAGCATCAGATTTCAGCAAGTTCGGAGTGAGACCGGGTTGAATTATGTCGTGGTGTTTTTATCTGCAGAGACAATCCTGGGCACAGTGAAGGCAGCACGCATCCAAGAGGAAGCTGCAAAAACCGTGGATACAGCGCCGAAAAACATGCAAACATGGCGAGGCAAAATGCCAAGCTGACAGTTTTCTGCGTAGTCTACCTTGAAGTTCACCTCTTGAGTAAATGTACCGAGTTATATTTTAATACTCCCAGAATCTAAAAATAGATTACATACATTTCTAAATAAAATGGAAACAGGTGACATCGTCTCACCCTCCTGGCTGCAGTGATTTTCTCCACAATAAAACATCAGGATCAATAAATGATTCTTCAACCGAAGCATCTCGTGCTTTTAAATGTGCGACGGGAGGATCTTCAAAGTGCAGGGTTTCTGAAGGACAGGAGCGACAGGCAATAAATATGTCACACGGTTAAATAGCTAAGAGTTCAGTGGTTATATGACGGGCTAAAAGCAGGCAGGAATGCAGCAGAAATCACGAGCATGATGCAAAAGTCGAATAAATTGAAAACGTTCCTTATCTGTGTGTTTTCAGTGCATTGAGCATATAACAGTATCTGATTGACATTCTCATACATAGTGTTGAGTGACAGTACCTCGGATACATTACAGAGCTTTACATCCATCACTTTAAAAGTCCACACGATGGATAGAGGAGGAGGAGAGGGGAAGAGGAGAGGAGGCAAGGAGAGGGGACACAAGAAAAGGAGAAGAAATAAAGAGAGGAGAGGAGACGAGGTGTTTTTTATTATGCTAACTCACGCTTCCTCGCGTCCTCTCTCCTCCTGTGACTCTGACATCGTTTCCCCCTCCGCCAGAAATGCACCTTGAGGAGACAAGGAGAGAGGAGGCTCTTGGAGGAGCTTATAGCGAGGAAACACGGGTGTATCCTACGCATCTCTCTCTCAAATCCTCGCTGGGAGGTTAGACGCGAGGAGGAGATGCAAGTAAGGAATCGAGGAGACATGTTAGCATAAAGAAAAGCACCTGAGGAGAGGATGGGTGGGAGGAGAGAGAAGGAGATGAGGAGGAGAGGAGGAGAGGAGAGGAGAGGAGACAAAGGAAAACAGCATTTACAAAGAAGTTGTCAGACCAAGGTAACTGAGGAAAGAGTGTTTGGTGGAGGAAGACGAGTAGGAGGAGGAGGAGGAGGAGGAGGAGGGGGAGGGGGAGGAGGAGGATGAGGAGGATGAAGGAGAGCGTGGTTTCAGAGAAATGAGTGTGGTGATAGGGAGGAGAGGAGACAGATCCCTCCATCCTGCCCGGTCAGAGAGCGAAGGATGAAGAGGAGGAAGGGAGGAGGGTGCAGCAGTGTGTGTGTTCGGTGGTGTGTGCAGCCGCTGAACGTGTTTGTTTGAGCGCTGATTGTCTCCGAGCACGTACGACCGGTGTGTGTGCACGTCGCCGGGGTGTTTGACCTTGCAGTGGAGGCGCAGACTGTCCCGCCGCTTGGCGCTGTACGGGCAAAGGTCGCAGGTGAACGGGCGCTCCCCTGTGTGCACGCGCACGTGCTCCACCAGCTTGTTGGCTGTCCGCGTCAGGTGGCCGCACCGGTCGCACCGGTACTGGTTGCCTTGGCGATGACCCTGGAAGTGAACCAGCAGCTCCTGTTGCCCTGGAAACGACCTCTGGCAGATGCGGCAGCGATGCTCAGAGGTGCTATTTTCCGGCTGGGTTGCCATGGCAACTGACAGAGCACTGCTGGAGGCGGCGGCAGGAGGGGTGACGGGGCATCTGGGAGTCAGGAGGCGAAGGGAAGGGTTAATGGTGCGCACGCGCACACACACACACACACACACACACACACACACACACTCCTGAAGTGTGCACACAGACATTTAATATCAAACCAAGATGTAAACCACACACACACACACACACACACACACACACACACACTCCACAGCGCTGTACCTGTAGATCACACTTCACTCCACCAACACTAAATATTCCCTAATGTACTGATCAATCGATCAAATGCTGATATTGGGAATCTGCAAATTCTATCTATCCACATATCGACTGAATACACAGCTGAGGCTGGTATTTGAATATTATGAAAATAAAGTTGTAATATTTGAAGATTAAATTCAGAAATTCACAAGGAAATATTTTCAGAAGAAGTCATAAATCTTTGAGAAATAAATTGTTAATATTTTTAATGAAAAGTCAGAATAATTAAAGAAGACAGTTAAAATAAATTACAAGAAAAAAAATCTTATTTTGCAGGAGCTACAAACATAATATTATGAGAATGAATTTGTACTGACAAGAAAAAAAGGTCTTAATATTTTCAGGAACAAAGGTGTGAAATTTTGACAAAGTTTTGATATTTTAAGAATAAAGTAAAAACAGATATTCACAAGAAAACACCAGTAATATTTTCAATAAAAAGTCACAATAGTCTTAAAGCATTAAAATTGAGACTTTAAGCTATTATGACTGAGTTGTTATGTTTCAAAGATAAAGTCAAATATTCATAAACACATTTCAGGAGAAAAGCCGTAATATTTTGAGGAATAAGTCCCAAAAATTTGAGACTTCGGTCAAAAATTCAACAAGAAATTTACCCAAGCTAAAAATGTAATGCTTTGGGAATAAATTTGTATTTTTGAGAAAAACACATCAGAATATTTTGACAATAAAGTGGTAATATGTAATGTGAAGGTTCAAGTAAAGAACGTTTAACAAAAACAAAAGTTGTAATGTTTTTAGAAATATGTCATGATATTTTGAGGGAAAAGTCAAAATAATTAGAGAATTAAGTGAAAAATGCACAAGAAAAAAAATCAAATTTTTCACAAATTAAAAACGTAATATTATGAGAACAAAGCTGTATTGTCGAGAAAGAAGTCTCGATATTGTGGAGAACAAAAGTCTTAATATTCTAATGATAAAGTGGTAATACGATGCATAAAGGCTAAAGTCAAAAATAGCTGCCATATTTCAAGGATAAAGTCATAATAATTTGAGATGAAGGTCAGACATTTGGAGGAAATGTAATAAAATTTTGAGAACAAAGTTATAATATTTTAAGACTGAAGACAAAATTCTGAAAAAAAAGGTCATTAATATTTTGTGTAAAAGTAATAAAATTTGAAAAATATATTAAAAAATTCACAAGAAAAAATGTCCCAACATTTTCAGTAAAAAAGTTAATATATTTTATGGAAAAGCCTTAAAATTTTGAGGAAATGTAATATTTTATGGGTTCAGTTATATTTTGAGGAAAAGTCTTAAAGTTTTGATAGTTACGTTGCAATATTTTAAATTTAAAGTCAAATATTCATGCGCATTTTTTTGGAGAAAAGCCGTAATATTTTGACGAACAAGTCAAACAAATTAGAAAAATTCACGAGAAAAAAAAAGTATTCTTCACAGGTTACAAATGTAATGTTATGAGAATAAAGTTGTATTTTTGGGGGAAAAAAAAAAATCATCAATTTTGTAGGAAAAAAGAGAACTTTTGACAATAATGTTGTAATACATAAAATGGAGATTAAAATAAATATTTGCATGGGTAAAGTAATATTAGTTACAGAAAAAGTCATACAATTTTGAGAATAAAGTTGAACAATACATTCAAAAATTCACAAAAAAAAAATCCTACTATTTTCAGGGGGAAAAACATAATATTTTGAGAAAAATTCATAAAACTTTAAGAATGAAGTTAAAATATTTTGAGGATAAAGTTAAATATTCACAGGAATATTTTGAGAGAAAAGCTGTGATAATTATAAAGTCAATAATCTCAACAAAAAAAAAAAACTTTCAACATTTCGTTATGAGAATAAATTTATATTTTTGACAAAATTTTATAGGAAAAAATAATATTTTGACAAAAATGTTGTAATGAAGAATAAAATCAACATTTGCAAGGAATATTTTACGGAAAAGTCATAAACTGTGAGAATAAAGTTGAAGTATTTCGAGGATAAAATTAAATATTCACAAGAATATTTTAAGAGAAAAGCCGTAATATTTTGAGGAAAAAGTCGTAATTGAGACTAAAAATTAGCAAGACATAAAATCTGTAAAAACCAAACTAGATTCTCATTAAAAACATTTAATTTACCAGTAAAACATAAACATCTACCTTTATATCATTATCAGATATTCTAACTCTTAAATATCAACACCTCTGTCAGATGAGCACACACATGCACGCGCGCGCGCACACACACACACACACACACACACACTTAAAGTCAGCCCACCTGATCTCTCCATTGGCTCCTGTGGTCCCCTGTATGTGCGTGTTGGCGTGAGCCCTCATCTCTGCCTCCTGATTGGTCGAGTGGTCGCACACGCAGCAGTGCAGCGAGAAGGAGCTGTGCTCCCATTGGCGGTGCTCAGTCATGTGACTCTGGAAAAGGGCGCGCCTGTCCGTCTCAAAGCCGCACACATGACACCTGGAGGGGCAGGTGTAGGTGTGTGTTACAGTCGCCATGGTAACCGTTATTTGAAATCTGTTCTACTGGTAATAAATACAACGACCTTGTTGTGCGCCGACGGCTGACGACACAGTCTTCACTGATCAGTAAACAAAACAGCTGCTGGCTGTGTCAGTCTCAGCGTCTCACTCTGCTGATGAACTGTGCCTCTACGTAAACTACGAGCCCTGCAACACTGCACACATTTCTGTTGTGTCTGAGCTGCTGTTGTTTGTTTGTTTATGCTATTTAATTGCTTTGTTTACAATAACCACAGACAGGACAGAAACATTTTTAATGCTGTGCTGGTGGATAAAATGAAGTCACATTCAATATCTAGATGCACGGTATGTCAGTTCTGCTGCCAGGGGTCCCTCGATCAAAACAATAACTGAAGACGGTCTTTGATGACGTCATGAAGTAGCGTGGCATCATGGGAGTTGCTGTCTTCACTGGTAAACAACCAGCCATGACAATCTATCTGTCATGATTTATACAAGTATGTTCACGGCTTAAAGTTTGATTCACGTTCTAACGAAACAGCTCCGAGCAGAGGTCTTTGGGCCAACGATAAAAGGCGTCCTTTAACGTTGTGTTAAGTCATACAACAACACAATAACGTTGTGACATCACCGGACACGTTGCAAAATGGCATGTGTGGCAGAAAAAAAGCTGTATTATTGTTAATAAGTATTAAGTAAGTACGTTTCCAGCAAACACTTTCAGTATGGTGCGTTTGGAACCAACAGTACCAGGTCTCTGTGCTAGGTACCCCAACAGAGGGGCGACCAAACATGGGGACGGTACGGAACGGTTCCATTGGTACCATCCACAACTTTTCACAGTGGGAACAGAAAAAAAAACTCTACTGAACTGAACCGAACCAAACCGAACTGTACTGGTTGGTGGAAAAGGAAAGGGGCTATTGATGGTTTAAGGGATAAAGTCACAGTCTGAGACACTCCAGGATGTTAACAAGGATCCTCTCAAGCACAGTTGTGGGTGTGTTACCTGTAGAAGTAAGGGCAACCTGTGGTCTGATCTCTGCTGAGGCTGGTTTTGGTTTCTGTAAGAACAAAAGAAAAGAGAGTGTTTTATTCTGCTGAGCGACTCATGAAATAAATCTTCTGCTGCCATATTTTTCCTTTCTTTCCTGTGTACTCCAAAATCTACTAATGATGCGTCCCTGTGGAAGTTATTATTGGTAGACTCCTCTGTGACTGTGGACTGTTTAGTCAATTCACTTCAGTACCATCTTTATTATAAACCCAAAGGGCAATCTGGTGGCAGCATAAATCCATAACACAGATAAAACACAGCACACTGAAAGACAATCATTAAAAAGCAATAATAATAACAATAAGGCTGCATTAAAAAAACACTGCAGGCAAACTAGACAAACAAATTCCCCCAAAGTGTTTATTTAATAATGTCGGTGCAGTTTGTATGGAAGTGTTCGTGCTGGCTGAAACTCATCTGACGGAGCCTGAAGCAGCTACCTGAAGGAGGAAACTGAAATCAGATTAAAGGCAGTGTTTTCCCCAACAGGACATACAGGGGACAGCCGGCCCTGCTTGCTTTTTTATGATAAATACATATCTAGATATTAAGAAACAAACCTGACATTTTAGTTAACATAATGTCCCGTAATCATGTATCATATTGTGTTCCTTGATTTTGTGGTGTTTGATTGAACAACATCTGACAAAAAAGCCAAAGCTGTCAGAAATAAGATCAAACACCATCCAAGGTGATGCAGAAACATCCAGCCCAGTCGCAAGAAGAAAATGCTGGCATTGTACGTTGCTGCAAACCACTGATACGTTACATTTGCACGTTTCATACGTATCATAGCAACATTTCTAAAGTGACGAAGAACATAAGCCAAGGGGACGGCAACCAACAAACAACAGAACCGGTCGTGTTTTCATCGATTTTTTAGCCAACAAATGTTGGTGTGTTTTTAGCAACCCATAACCAAGTGGTTCTTGTTCCCTGACCTAACAAAAACAAAAACAAAAACACACCACAGCGTTGCTAAAATGTCAAATTTC
The DNA here is from genome assembly GCF_011397635.1 of Epinephelus fuscoguttatus. NCBI lineage: Eukaryota > Metazoa > Chordata > Actinopteri > Perciformes > Serranidae > Epinephelus > Epinephelus fuscoguttatus. The sequence goes on from NC_064774.1 coordinate 1,681,366, forward strand.
AACGTCAAATTTCAACGTATCCACTACATGATAACATGCAAATGTAACATTTAACATAAATGTCTTGAAATACAAGAGGCCTTTCCTTTTAGTCTGGTGCTACATTGACTTGTGAGCTTTAGCGCAGAATTTCAAAGCACTATTCATTTTATTTTCAGCCAGCTAGCCACACTAACACGGAGAAACACTGTGCCCACTTTCTGGTCTCCACTGGTTAGCTAACATTAGCCTTGGTTGCTTTACACTGCACACTACCCGGGGTCGGTTGGGAGCTAACTAGAGTAATGTCGTGTTCACACTGGGCGTGAGTGAATTCCATGTAAAGTCAACGTGAAGATTCATTCATCCATTCGTGCTTGGTGGTGCGATGGACGTGACGCGAATGAAGCGAAATACGCAAATTAAGTGCCGCGAATGAAGCCAGTAGCATGATTTTGCATCATCCGCTTATTCACAAGGGTTGAAAAATCGCCACAGATTTGCGCCACCATAGCCAATCAGCATTGAGATCCTCAGAGAACGTATGACGCCGAGGACGCACCGGCGAAAGCTCATTCATCGATTCAGCAATTTCACGCACATATGACGCAATTATTCCCGCATATTAAGCAAGTCAACGCAAAATATTCAAGCGTTCAAACTCCGACCCATGAAGGTGGGATACCTTTGCTTTGATAACACTGCGTCCACCCTCCGTTCTCCCCCCACCTCACCTGCATGGGTAAGTGGCTTCATTTTTAGCCACAAAACCCCTTTCGCATTGTTAACTAAGGTTACCTTATGCTAACATACAGCTAACAACATAGTTAGTTGATGCTAAAGGGGTTTTACAGCTCAAAATTAAGACTAGAGGGTGTGCTCACTGTTTCCATGGTAACAGCATGCTACCTTCATGGGTCACGAAAGCATTACCAGCATTGATTGCCAAATGACCAGCACCCCTAGCTACCTCCCACTCGACCCTGGTTTGTTCTCCCAGCACACACGCATACCTGAGCACCTATTTTTTTTAAGGCGCGACGGGCTGCAGCCTGAGAAAAAACAGAGTTCAACTTTTGGAACACAACAGCACGCACTGCATGTCATGCATTCTTGGAACCCATCGGCTGTATTCGGCGTCTGACTTCCGGCGGACGGCGATACAGCCTCTGGGGGCAGAACCCGGATTTTTTGGCATTCCGGTTTGATTTGGGCGGAGGAGGTGAATTTCCATTTCCGACTTCCGTTTATATATAAGTAAATATGCTGAACCATTGCAATGGATTCAGAGTTTGCAGTGACGCCGATTATGTTCCGCCTTGTTAGTTCACTGCACGGACCGTTTAACCTGGCAACAACTGCAGCTGGCTCAAACGTGATTGGTCAATATCACGCGGACTACAAACAGCCTACAACCGGAAACCAGGGCTCTTCTGCTCTTCTTCTGGAGGCAAGATCTCCGGGGTTTGCCTACAGACTCTACCTTCACTGAATGTGGAGTCTGTGTATAGAGTCATGTGACGAGGACCAACCAGTCACAACAGACAGATACCTTTCCCGTCATCCATAAATATCAGTCTGTGCAGGGCTGCCAGAGCTTTACATCTGTCCCACGGATGATAGGCCTACACACTTGCAAACAGCGCCTGGAAGAAGATCAGCTCTGCACTCAGGATCTCAAGCAAACGGGCTATGATACGGTGCTTGTTAAGGTTGCTTAGCAACCTCGGACACGCCTGCCGCCGCGCTCCTGAAAGCTGGCACAGAAAAGGCACAAAAGTAGCGTCCAGCACCCGACCTTGCGTTTTCCAGGTGGTTAAAGACGCAGTATGTGAATGGCCCCTTAGGCTTTCAACGTAAGAATTCAGATGGGTGGAGAGGTGTCCATGTAGGCACATGGAAGGGCAGAGAGGTGTGCTCTTTCTGTCTTAGGCTTTCTGCGTAGGCCTAAGAAAGGCAGAGAGGCACCAGACAGAGCCATAGCACCAAATATAATACTGCAAATGGAAAGAAGTTTTCTTTGACTCAGGTGTTCCTGACTGAGCTAAAGTCATTATTAAATGTAGTGCAGTTAAAAGTACAATATTTGCCTCTAATATGGAGGAGAAGTATAACGTAGTGGTGAATGAAAACACACTCAAGTACTTCAACTTAGTCTACAGCACAGGACTTGAGTAAATGTACTTAGTTACTTTCCCCCACTGGGATTTAACACTACCCCCAAATAAAATTAATCCATTGATTGTTAATGTAAATGATGGGTTATTGATCGTATATTAACTGAGTGCACCCGAATGAAGTTTAATGCTGAAGTTATCTTGTTTTAAAAAGGCAGCTCTTCAAACAGCAGCATGACATCATATCCTGCTACTCATGGTTAACGTAATGCTTTAATCCCTCCACTCTGACCGACCGTGTCATTCTTCATTACTGCACATTACGCTGAGGTTGGCGAGCAAACACGTCAATGCTAAACACTGACTCAGAGCATGATTGAAAAACACACTCCCATGGGACGGTGATCAACATTCAAAGATCTACGCCTCCTCAAGCAAAACACGAGCAGCCTCCTCTCGCTCTGTATCATCATCATCATCTGAGCACTGTGATGGTGTCGGAGTAAATGTGCAACATCTACTGCAACTGTGTGTGTGTGTGTGTGTGTGTGTGAGCGGTGTATTACCATGTGGAGGCTGCTGGGGGCTCAGAAGAGGGGAGGAGCGGAGTGGGTCCACGTTCACCTTCAAAACAGGACTGTAGAAAAGGGCAACACACACACACACACACACACACACACACACACACACACACACACACACACACACAAATAAGGTGCTTCTCAAAGTCAAGGAGGATTCTGAAACGACCGCATTTCAAAGATGCTACGACACTGAAACCTGCTGACGGACTGTGCCGATATCCAGGATCTTACGAATTCTACCAAGGACCAGAGAGTTTATCCTCAGCGCTCTTAAAGCACCTGCAGTCCTACACATGCGATGCATCGGTGCTGTCCCTGGATTTAGAAACAAGGAAAATAAGATCGTAAACTTTCAGTCATGTCACTTAGGCAGACCACAAGAATCTGTGTCTGAACACGTATGGACAATGGAAATGGACAATCCCAGTCCAGCCGGCCGAGGGAAATGTTGGCATCGTACATTCTGCAAACCGATAATATGTTACATTTCCATGTTTCATACGAATTATATCGACGTTTCTAAAGTGGAAGTATATGCGCTGACTTTGTCATCTAGAGGTGGAGGGGATGGCGGATGGCAGTGTCACCTGGTAGAGACGCATGCCAAGCTGCAGACACACAACAAAACCTGTTGTGTTTTAGCAAGTCTTGTTTTTTAGCTATCCATGGCTGTTTTTCCTGCCTGATAGTGCCATGAAAAACAGTTGCTTTTTACAGAGTCATTGCTGCATCCCCGGCAGCTTTTCAGTCCCAGGTATTATAAGCCAAAACATGATCGTTTCCAAACCATAACCAAGTGGTTTTTGTGCCTGAACCTAACCACATGGCGCTGTGCTGCTGCCAGAGGAGCCGCTGACTGAGTTCCCTCTGAGCGGTAAGTCGCTAAAAGAGTCTGAGAAGTCCGGGGCTGTTAGCAAAACATTCAGGACGCCACAGTTTATTCCACACTACTGAAGCTGCTCCTCTTTTTGGAGCCACCACGAAGTCGCTAATCACTTAAGGCCCGTTTCCACCGCAGGAACTTTGGGGTCATTTTACGAGGCTGGGGCCTTTGGTGCGTGTCTCCGGACAGAGTTCCGGAACTTTCACAGGGGCTAAACAAGTCCCTGCCTCGGAGTAGGTACTCAGAACGGCCCCGAAAAACTCCTGGGTGGGGCTTGGGGTTTACTTGGTGCTGATTGGATATACTCAAGGCGAGATGTGACGTCAACAGAAAGCGACAAAATAGCCGGCATTTTTAAAATTCAGCAGACTCTCGTTCATAGCTTCCACCGCCATGTAAACGAAGAGACACGCCAGAAACCCAGCAACCACCTCAGCTCCTTTCATGTTGATAATCGTCTTTATGTCTGCTTTATTCTTCGTACTTGTGCTTCTTCTTCTTTGTTTGTTTCTTTGCCGCGTCGCCCCGGGTCAAAATGGTCGCACAACGATTACATCACATCCAGAGCCCGGTAACTTTACAGGAACCCTCCTCCTACTCCGCCCTCTCAGTGGAGACATGGCAGTTGAGAGGGCCGAGCGAGAGGATGTTCCTGTAAAGTTCCTGCCCCCAAATAGTCAACGAGTCCAAATATTGCGAGTGTCACAATATACATTTTTCATATCGTATTAAAAAATACACCGGTATTGTCATGAACGAGATGACATGGGAGTTATCTTACATGTAGTCTGTTGACTATACGTTAGCCAGCTAGCTAGGCTTGTTTCATGTATGAACCAATAAGATTTTTGTTTGTAGGGCATTCCATTGGCTAAACCGGTCATCGTTGATGATTTCCACAACTTCAAAAGAATCCATCGTACGGCTAGGGGAAAAGATCCATACAGCACAGTATCGCGATATTTTTGTGTGGCAATACCGTATCGTCACACAGCGCCAAGAATCGATTTTTTTATTATATAAATTATCAACATTAAGGTCGCCTACTAGAAAAAGAAAATCAATAGTTTTTTAGTCCACGAAATGTGTTTTTTTGGGTGAAAAAAAAATGGCTGAAGTGGGAACGTAATTACAGCTGAAAAAAGTGATAAAACACAATTTATTTTATCGTAATACTCAGCATATCGCAACATATTTAAAATCGCACAAATACTGTATCGTGACTTAAGTATCGTGATAATATTGTATCGTAGATCTACTGGTGATTCCCGGCCCTACCTCATGGGAGCCCCCAACGACACCAAGTTCGGATGCTACAACGTCACAGGTTGTCCCATCTCTGTGTCCAGCAGAGGCATGGCTATCAAAAACTAATATAGGTATGGCAATACGGTGATTTAATTCAGTCTAACTTTCGCAATTACATGCTTCTTGTAATTATAACAGCAACTTTTTTTTTTTTTTTTACTCCAGAGGGGGGGCAGCTCAGCCAAAGAGGGCAAATAGGTTGTTGCTCGGACAGCTTTAGTCCAGCCTTGTGCACTTCCTTGCTACCAAAGGAGGCGTCCTTGAGAATCACTCATATTGTCACAACAAAGCAGGTCAGAGGTCAAAGTGTCCACATGACATCACTGATTGGTGACTGTGGGTGTAATGTTACCTGCTTCTGATGGGCGGGGTCGTCCTCTCCATCAAACGACTGTTGGATTTACTGACTCTCTCTGCAGAGACACAGATCAGAGTTCATCGACTGTTACAACCGCAGCTCAGAGAGGTCATAAATGTAGTGGATTAAAAAGTAACGTGAAATGGTAATATTCATGTAGGGCGCAAAATAAATATATATACTGAGATGTAAACAGGTTGTAAACAGTAAGTAAGCGAGTGGAGCCAGCAGAATATGTATGTACAGTATCATTAAGTATTAGCACAACTATTTTAAGGCAAAAATTGTCTTTGAGTTCTTTTAACGGAGCAGTATCAGTTTAAGTTCCTGTAAATTTAAATTTATTCTGCGTATGAATCTGTTAGGGAATAATGTTACACCTCCCGGACAGAGACCAGATTGTGGGAACTGACTTTGGAGTGTGCGATCATGTGATGGTGTCTTTACCTGAGAGCTGGTGCAGCAGCGTGGACGCCAGGTTCACCGACATGTCCTGCCACAGCACGGCTCTGAGGCACTGGTCCTCCATCTTGGCTCCAAAGAACAGCTGCTCCTCCGTCTTTGCTCCTGAGAAAACGTGGTCCGCCATCTTGGTCCCGGGAAGAAGCCTGTTCTCCATTTTGGTTCCAAAGAGAAGCTGGTTCTCCATCTTGGCTCCTGGAGGAAACTGGTCCTCCATCTTGACCCCAGAGAGGAACTTGTTGCTCATTTTGGCAGCAGAGAACGGCCGCTCTGCAAGTTTTGCTTTAAAGAGAAGCTGGTCCTCCAGCTTGGCTCCAGATAGAAGCCGGTCCTCCAACTTGGCTCCGGAGGGGCCATGATCCTCCAGTTTCACTCTGAACTGAAACTTGTTGGCTCCAGAAACGACGCTGTCTGCAGTCTTAGAGCCAGGCTGGCAGCCTCCAGTGTAAAACGTGTCTTCTATTTTAAGGCCATGGAGACACTGGTCGGCCATTTTGGCTCCAGGGTGCAGCTGCTCCGCCACCTGGTCTTCTGTTTTAATGCTGAAGAGGTGGTGGCTCGCCATCTCAGGGGGAGGTGGGGTTATCTCTTTTGGGACTGCTCGATTGTGGATGAGGTCAGAGGCAACCAATGAGTCGACCTCCATGGGCTCTTCTTCTTCTTTGACCCTCACCACATGGCTGCTCACTTCCTGCCGCTCTGTGATTGGTGGAAAATCTGTCAGTGTGTTTATTCACCTGCTATCAGACATGTCGACTGTTAGAAACGTTTTCAGCTTCATATCATGATTGATTTTTCTTTGAATTTTGGGCTGTAGGGTGAACATATCAACAATCTGAAGACGTCACCTGGTGCTCTGGGAACACGGTGATGGGCCTACTATTTTACTATCTTATAAACTAAACGATTAATCAATCACTACAACGAAGAATCAACAGATTAATCAATAGTGAAAATAACTGGTAGTTGCAGCGCCAGTTAGAAAATCACAACAGTTTGGTGGCCGAGCTTTAAATGCTGGCACAGTAATGACCTTTAACCTTCGGAACATATCAGAAAACAGCAGAAAAACTACTTTGAATGCAACATTGCTGAAGGAGTTTATCAAAGTGGACATTATAAATAAAATACTCCTGATAAAGTCTATTATAAAGTCAAACTATGGGAAATGAAAAATTAACTGAGAAAGTGTTTTTGGTTAATCCAGCAATTTGTACATCTATTATATTTATTAAAAAAAATATATATATATATATATTGAATCAAGGAACTGATTGCAGCGTGACCTGAAATGGCGGAAAACAACCAGAGATATTAAAGGAACAGCTTCCATATAACGCAATCATCACGTTACAGTATAAACTGTACAAACTATCATCACTAATATTGTTTTAAATAAAGTTTGTTAAATCAGCTTGTTACCAAAAAGATGAGCATATTTGTTTAAATCAAATTAACCAATCTATCAAAATTAAAACATGTTTTCAGGTACATAGATAAATAGCTGAAAACGTCTGGTGAGGAGAGCTTGATGGACTGGAGTTATGATGGCGTATTAGGCCCATTGTGGGTAATGGAAACAAACAAAGGATCCGGGGGAGGGGAGGAAATATGGAGAAAAAAAATCTGGGATTAAAGTCATAAATTTACGAGAAAAAAACTTTGACATTATCTGAGATTATAAAGTTATAGAGTCATAAATCTCTGACAAAAATATTGCACAAATTTCTGGAAAAAAACTTGAATTCTCTGAGATAATGAAGTCATACATTTTAGAGAAAAAAAACTCAGATGTTCTGTGAGTATAATGACCAAAAAAACCCCACAAATTTACAAAAAAAAAAAAAAATTTTCTTTGAGATTATAAACTCATAAATTTAGGACAAAAATTGCACAAATTTCTGAAAAAAAAACCCAAACCCAACAACCTTGAATTCTCTGAGATTAAAGTCAAAAAGTTGAGAGAAAAAAACTTGGATATTCTCTGAAAATAAAGTGGTTAATTTACAAGAAAAAAATACAAGAACAAAAAAGTTTTTCTTTGAGATTACGAACTCATACATTTATGACAGAAATTGCACAAATTTCTGAAAAAAATATTCTCCGAGATTAAAGTCAAAAAATTTGAGAGATAAAACTTGGATGTTCTCTGAAAATAAATTGGTTAATTTACAAGAAAAAATGCAAGTAGAAACTGATATTCTCTGAGATTATACACTCATAAATTTGGGACAACAAATTACAAAAATTTCTGGAAAAAAAAAAAAAAAAGAGATTAAAGTCAAAAATTTGAGAGAAAATTCTCAGATGTCCTCTTTGAGTACAGTGGTGAATTTACTAGAAAAAAAAAATCGAAATATATATTAAAAAAAAATCTCTAAGAATATAAAGTCATACATTTACGGGGGAAATTAACCGGAATTCTGTGAAATTAAAGTCATACATTTTTGAGAGAAAAAAAAAATGAAATTCTTGTTTTGTTTGTGAAAGAACCACATCGCTGCACTTTGCATTGGATCAACCTCATCACACCACAGACGCCACCGTGTGTTATTCCTGCCTCCAATGACCTAATCAAATTATTGAGAATATCCAAATTTTTTTTCTCGTAAATACACAAATTTAATCTTGGAAGTGTGCGTGTTTTCTCTGAGTGATACTCCCCTCCCCTGAGACTCTGTTGTACTGGACAAGAGCTGTGTGTCGTGTTTTAATTTTGAAGGACTTGCATTGAGGCTCACACCAGTCTGCGGCTCGCTGTGGGAGTGCTCTCAAAGTAAGTAAATATTTTTCATTCCCAGTAAACTGACCAAGAGTGCCACCAACAACACACACACACACACACACACACACACACACACACACACACAGCTGTACCTGCCAGTTTCCTCAGCAGGTCTGAAGCCAGTGTGTCTGTGGCAGCGTTGCCATCAGGTGTGTGTGAGAGTGACGGTGGCTCGGGACTCGCCCCAGGGCCGTCAGGTGACAGAGCGAGGCCGGGCTCGTCCTGCTGCCCACCGCGCACCTCCGGCAGAGCCTCACGCCTCTGAGGCTCCGCCTCCGCCTGCCTCCCAGGATGCAACTGGGCCTTCTGGGTCGCCTCTGAGGAGAGAGAAGAAGAAGAGTTAACTGTAAGCAGATTATAGCGGAGGTCACATTACAGCCTGATGACTGCTCTCAAATCAGTAGTGCAGTTCAGTACTTGAGTCAACGTATTTAGTTACTTTTCAACACTGGACACCTGCTATAACAGCCTCCTTTCTTCAGGGTTCAGGCTTTCTATCACATTTTGGAACATGCTGCAGGGATCTGCTCCCATTACGAGCATTAATGAGGTCCAACAACGAGTGATGAGGCTGACTTTAATCTCACATCAGAGTAAAGACAGCATTCACATCAACATCTGAGTCATAATACAACTGGGAAACCTTTTCTGAAAGCTCTGATATAAGTGACTCGGAGTTTAAAGTCAGTCGTTGAAGGTGATTAAATCCAACTTTAATTAATGTGGTGCTATATTTTCATGTCAAAGTATATCTGACCCTCACACATCTAACTCTGCAATCAGGCGGAGTCTTGAGTTCATCAGTAATGTTGTAAACGAGGGAATCTTTCCCATCTCAGTCAGCCATCACACATGATGTGAAGGTGGCTGTTCCAGCTCATCCCAAACGTGTTGGTTGAGGTTGAGGTCAGGGCACCGTGTTGGGTCTTTCACATGCCAAACTGAGAAATCATTTCTTTATGCAGCAGGCTTTGTGCATGTTGAAACAGAGTTTTCTTCAAACTGTTCCCATGAAGCACACGATTATCTCAGGATACTGTCAGACCTAGACTGGTCTCCTTTGGTCTGAATCAGGGACTCATGTTGTCCCAAAGTTGTATAATTGACTAGAGTTGGTTCGTGTTCTCACGGCAGCATTTACGAGCGGACCAGATCAAATGCCTTGTGTGAGAAAGCTGCTCTTGATTGGTGAGAATTTCCATGTGGGAAAAATCCAGGAAGTAAAGCTAACGTTCAGATCCAGGTCAGAACGCGACCGCACCAGAGTTCATCTGTAACCGGACTGAGACCACCGCTTCAAGAAGGTCTCTGTGATTGCGGTGTTCACGAACGAACCGCACACAGGGGGGAAAGCACCCTAAAATATGATTGTTGTAACATTAAAACATTGGTTCTCTTGTCAAAAAGCCAATGGGATGTTTCCATTGAATTTTGGATTACTGCGGAAAATAAGCTCTGCGGCGAACAAACGTTAATAATACGTACACGTTTTGTTCAGCAAGATAATCCTCACAAATGAAGAAGGAGGAGAAGAAGATATACTTTATTAATCCCAGAGGGGGAAATAATATTTTTCCACCCTGTTGTCGTATGCACACAATCCCAAAATACACACACATGCACAAACAGGACCTTGCATGTATTAAATGTAGAGACGTAAGGGTGGGGAGCTGCCTTGGACGGGTGCCTTGAGCAATACTGGGTCCAGTGCCTTACTCAAGGGCACCTTGGCAGTGCCCCTGAGGCGAGCTGGCACCTTCTCCAGCAACCAGTCCACGCTCCATGCTTGGTCCGTGTGGGGACTTGAGCCGGAAACCCTCTGGTTCCCAAGCCAGGTCCCTAAGGACTGAGCCACTGCCGTCCTAATGAACACCACTTTTATAATTTTTGAAGTGTAAATCAAATCGCAAGAAGTAAAAGGCTAACGTTAGACTATGAATGAACTACACCACTGTCACGACTTCAACGCCACAAGCACAACGAGCCTGTAAAGCCATGTTGGGCGTAATGACGCTCTGTGGTCTCATTTAGCCATTTATTGTTAGCAACTGCCATGTAAGACACATATAAGCTTCAAAACGTGAACAAAACGTTAAAGTCTTTTCAGCTTGTGTCAACCACAGACCTTATTTCAACCTATTGAAAGAACCCATTGATTTCAAAATGAGGGAACCAGATGTACAAAATGCTGACTAATTTCCAGGTTTTAGGACTCTGTGCACCCACCATTCCATGGAGGTGCGTTCTATACAGAATGTCGAGGCGGAGTAACAGCGCAAATACAGATGTTTTTTTGTCGTTGTTGTTCATTTTCTTTTTGTTGTTATTTATTCCATCATTTGTGCCGGGAAACAAAAAAAATCTTCCTTATAAAAATATGACTGAACTGTTCTAAAGTAATTAAGCCCTTTATTACTTGATCTTTGAATAAGCACAAATTCAGTCATTTAGAAAACAACCTTAATCATTACACTCTTTCACATGAAAAACATTTTCGGTGAAAAAAATACACGCTTCAAAAATCTTTTTATGCCTCCACGCTGGTGACAGCCGTAACCATGGGCATTAGCTAGGTTTTCAGGCTGTCTGTTCATCTGTCCCATTCTCGTGAACACGATATCTCACGAACACCTTGAGGGAACTTCTTCAAATTTGGCACAAAGGTCCACTTGGACTGAAGCATAAAATGACTAGAATTTGGTGGTTGAAGGTCAACGGTAAAGGTCAGTGTAACCTCACAAACACGTTTTGATCCATACCTCATAACTTGATTCGCTTATTATGACAGACTTCTACACAGATGTCTAACAGAATAAAATGATGAAGTAATGACAGTTTATATCCAAAAGGTCAAAGGTCAACTTCACTGTGACATCATCGTTTTCAGACATGGATGTAAAGTGTAAGAGACATACAACCACAAAGCAGTAATTCTGGTTTATAGGGTGTGTCCCTGACACGCCAGCAGTGAGTTTACTATGAGCTTTTGTCCTTTTGTGTTTTGACTCATTTTCTATTGTCCCTGTGACAACAAGACACCACAAGTCCGGAGCCCTGCTTTTTAGCCTTTGCAAAAGTGACGTGACGCAATAGAAAAACATCGGCCAAAGCCACCTGTGAATGTCATCCTATTTGCCAACAGGCCGATGGCAAGCAACAAGGCAAATATCGCCCGATGAGCAGCTGATAAATTACTGCATCCCTTTTTCTTATGCTACCACATTGTCATACTGCTTATCACTAATGCAGTACAAGTTGGATTTAGTGCTGTGACCCCTTCACCAACAACCCCGTCTCACTCTGAAGGCATCAAAATCTGGCACCTGGGCAGTGACTTGCGGCGTCAGAACAACAAAACCAACCAACAAAAAGGCGTCCTTTAACGTCAGCATGATACCCGGCGCATTGCCGTTATAGTTTAAACAGCGCTCGGCGTCAGGGGGAAACGTGGCTGGACAAAAACAAAAGTTAAGGCAGCTAAAGTTAGGGATTGGTGGTGGATGGGTCCAACAAACACCAACCTTCACTCGAGGGCGGTTAAATTTAAAACTGTACAGACCTTTTTAATACCACTTTAAATGAAATTTAAAACCAAACTTGCGATGGAAATACGCGCCAAGAGGGAAATAATACTCTTTCCAAGCACACACATTTATGTCAGTTCAAAATGAACAGTAAAAATGACCCTGACGATATCTCTGCATGTGCGATTCCACCGCCCTGATTCCCATTTTACCACGTTTCAAACACCTTCGACAAACGGCGCAGTTTGCTTTGTAAATATGTCCGAGCTTTTGCATTTTCCCATTTTTTATAGCTTGCAAGGTCCTAGTTTGACGATGCAGACTCATTACTTGATCTAATTGTGTTGAGGGGGCAAAAATAGGGGCATGGTGAACATACAGGTGTGGTGCTGAAGTCTGGTACCCCAACAAATGGTGTTTCCCTCCTGTTAAAATTATGTTTCCTAAAGCACAAACACTAAACATGATATCATTTTCTGTAACCGCTTATCCTGTTGGGGGTCGCTGAGGGCTATCAGGGGGGTTCACCCTGCACAGGTCACCAGACTATCACAGGGCTGACACACAGAGACAGACAACCATTCACACTCACATTCACACCTACGGACAGTTTAGAGTCACCAATTAACCTGCATGTCTTTGGACTGTGGGAGGAAGCTGGAGCACCTGGAGGAAACCCACGCTGACACGGGGAGAACATGCAAACTCCACACAGAAGGGCTCCCACACCCTGGGTTCAAACCAGGAACCCTCTTGCTGTGAGGCGACAGTGCTAACCATCGCCCCTGATTCAGGGCCTGTTATTAGTAAATGTATATTTAAGACTTTTTTAAAACCCGCGTCCACTCTGATGAAATCAAACTCGTACATCGGACCAGACCAGAAAAACAGGAACTCTAATTATCTGGTTAATTCATGAAATGTTCAGTCCTTAAAATGTCAGAATATGAGTGAATTACCACGTCTGAGAAGACGACAACACGTCATATTTTTCCTGGATCAGTGACTTAAATTATTAATCAATTATCAAAATTGTGATTGATTAATTTTCTGTCTATTTACTGATTAATTAATGAACTGCAGTGTGTATGCAGGAGTAAATGTATTTGTGTACATGTCTCTGTGTGTAAGCATGTGTCCGTGAATATAGTGTGTGTGTGTGTGTGTGTGTGTGTGCATGTTACCTGACAGCCTGATGAGGAGGTCGGACGCCATCTTGGTGCTGACATCAGGGCTGAAGAGAGAGGTGGCTGCTGGGAAGGGACTCGAACCCGTGGCGTGTGCATCCGGTGTGTGTTCGGCGCGCATGTCAGGCACGCTCAGCGAGCGAGCATCATCGCTGGTGTGTGTCTTTGTGTGTGTGTTTGCAGGGTGTGTGTGTCGTTTGGCTGCATCAGAGGGAGGCTGCAACACACTCGACCCACGCTTCATTTTCCGGTGTGTGTGTGTGTGTGTTTGTGTGTGTGTTTGTAAAAAAGAAAAAAAAAGAGAGGGAGTCAAAACTCAGAAGAGAGGAGGGCAAGAGAGAAGGAAGAGGAGGAAGAAGAGGAGGAGGAAGGCAGCGTTGCTAAAATAAGACGACTGTGTTTTTGAACATATGGAAGTGAGGAGAGCATGATAGAGAAGAGAAGGAGAGATCGAGGTAGAGGAGGAACCGGAGACAGAGAGGAAAAAACGAGGGAGGTTTCTCTGTTGCTGGCTCTCATTGACCTGAAAGAGAGAGAAAGAGACGGATGGAGGGAGGAGGTGAAAGAGGGGAGAGGGAGGAGAGGAGATGGATTGAGTGAGGAGGAGGAGGAGGAGAGAGACAGCAGGGATGAAGGACGAAAGAGGACAGAGGAGAATAGAGACATAGAGATAAAGGGAGGAAGGGATGGAGAGGAGGAGAAGAAAAGGAATATGAACAAAGTGAATCTGTGAATGAATAAATTATTGAATGGATAAGGCCCAATAATAAGGGGATAAATCATTCCTGTTATCGCCATGGCAACGGACCCCGCTGTGTCGTCTCCTGCCCTGACCTTCCCTCCGACAAACAATCATCAGTTATGATCAATAATCATCAATAAGCACTTCCACCTGCCACCAGCTGTTACAGTCCTGATCCCTTATTTGCCCTTACAGCCAAATATAATAGTTCGAGGCCATCCTGTGTAATAAAATAAAATAAATATAATTTAAATGTAAAAAAAATAAATAAATCCTACTGTGGTACTGCATAAAAATAACAGACACCTACATAGTAAACAAAAGGCAAATAATAAAATTATTTATGTATACTTTATGTTTTCAATGAAGCAGGTTGAGATTATAGAAAACAAAAGAAAAATTAAATTAAATTAAATATGTATTCTGATTCTTATCCATGAATTTAAACATTTAAGCTTTGTATTGTTGCACTGGGACAATAAAATATTCAGACAAAAAGAAAAAAAAATCATTCAAATTAAAATAAAATAGTTTTAAAATAAAATCTTTATCACAAAAAAATAAAAAATAAAAATGGCAACAAATAAAAAATTAAAATATACTTGATAAAGCCTCCAATTCATCAAAAAAATAAAAACTATTCAATCAGACAAAATAAATAACTAAAAATTATTTTTCAAAGTAAAATAAAATATGTAAGTATCAAAATAAATTCCTTTCACAAAAAAATAAAATTAAAATATCTTAAATTAAGCCTCAAATTCATCAAAAAAAATCAGACAAAAAGAAAAATATAAAAAAATTAAAATTATCATTCAAATTAAAATAAAATAAAATATGTAAGTATTAAAATAAACTCTTCTCACAAATTAAATAAAAATGGCAATAAAATAAAATATATTTAATAAAGTCGAAAATAAAACGAAAAATATAAAAAATATTTAATTATAAAAAAATAACTTTTATTTATTTACTTTTGAAAAATAAAACTCAAAAATAAAACAACTATAAATGAAAAGATTTAACGTTACCGACAGCCCGTTCATCGCCTCGGTTCACTCACTAACGTTACCCTCGTCGACCCCGTTTCGTTCAGCCTCCTGCCTCCGTCTCTAGGCGACACAGTACGGGCTGCCGCCACCGCATCCGCATCCGCCAGGGGAGCGAAAATGACCGGGCACCAGTTTTCTCCATAACCCCCTCCCCTCCTCCCCTCGGTGTCGGTCGGTCGGTGTCAAAACCCCCGGAGCCCCGCCGTTAGCTAGTTATCTCTCCCTCCCCCTGCAACATGGCTGAACGGCACTCAGACTCGCCGACACACCGAGTCAGAAAGTCATTTCCCGGTATGGGATGGCGGGAGACTATCACCTACCGCTCAACCGCCAATTTAGACGTTTTTCACGGATTTTTTTGCGGTTACCGGGAACGAGGGCAGGTGTCAAGAGCCCAGCCGTTACCCCCACCTCCTTGCCCCCCCCTCCTCCCTCCCTCTCCTCTCGGTCTCCTGCAACATGGCTGAACGGTAACCCGACCTCACAAGACCTCAAAAGTCATTTTCACGGGTCAGCTAGCATCGATAACCGGCCACCGCGAGCACCAACCCGCCCCGGGACTGACAGGTCTCTCACGGCTCATCTTTTCCTCCGTGACTTACCGGTACCGGGAGGGCAGGTGGTGGCGGCGGCGGCGGAGGTGGTGGTGGTGGTGCAGTCCGGGGCATAGCCTATATATAGACTATAGATTTCTTCCATGTTGAATTCCCTCCTTTTCTTCTTCTTCTTTTGTCACATTCTCCTCCCGGTCTGTCCTCCCGTTCTCACGGTGCGGAGACAAACGGCGGGGAGATGATCCGTTTCTTTCCCCCAGCCCGAGGATGACGGGTCGGTCACCGAGCAGGGCAGATGGAGGTTTCCGCCTCCTCTCCCTCTCTCTTTCTCTCTATGTGTGTGTGTGTGTGTGTGTGTGTGTGTGTGTGTCACAGAGAGATGCAGTGTGTGTGTGTGTCCACGCGCCAGATCATAGCACAAGGGCAGGACACGCGTGAACCCGTGCGCACGCGCCCAAACCCGCACAGTAACACAAACAAGAAGTACATTTACATTTTAGCACAAACACACTCGGCTTAACAGTTTGTACATGTCAGGACAGACAGTAGAAACACGAGGACAGACAGTAGAAACATGAGGACAGACAGTAGAAACATGAGGACAGACAGAGGAAACATGGGGACAGTCAACAGAAGCATGAGAACAGACAGAGGAAACATGAGGACAGTCAGTAGAAGCATGAGAACAGACAGAGGAAACATGAGGACAGTCAGTAGAAACATGAGGACAGTCAGTAGAAGCATGAGGACAGACAGTAGAAACATGGGGACAGTCAGTAGAAACATGAGGACAGACAGTAGAAACATGGGGACAGACAGTAGAAACATGAGAACAGACAGAGGAAACATGAGGACAGTCAGTAGAAGCATGAGGACAGACAGTAGAAACATGGGGACAGACAGAGGAAACATGAGGACAGACGGAGGAAACATGAGGACAGACAGTAGAAGCATGAGGACAGTCAGTAGAAACATGACGACAGACAGTAGAAACATGGGGACAGCCAGTAGAAACATGGGGACAGACAGAGGAAACATGAGGACAGACGGAGGAAACATGAGGACAGACGGAGGAAACATGAGGACAGACAGTAGAAGCATGAGGACAGTCAGTAGAAACATGACGACAGACAGTAGAAACATGGGGACAGACAGAGGAAACATGAGGACAGACGGAGGAAACATGAGGACAGACAGTAGAAACATGAGAACAGACAGAGGAAACATGAGGACAGTCAGTAGAAGCATGAGGACAGACAGTAGAAACATGGGGACAGACAGAGGAAACATGAGGACAGACGGAGGAAACATGAGGACAGACAGTAGAAACATGAGGACAGTCAGTAGAAACATGAGGACAGACAGTAGAAACATGGGGACAGACAGTACAAACATGAGGACAGACAGAGGAAACATGAGGACAGCCAGTAGAAACATGGGTACAGACAGTAGAAACATGAGGACAGACAGTAGAAACATGGGGACAGACAGTAGAAACATGAGGACAGACAGTAGAAACATGGGGACAGACAGTAGAAACATGAGGACAGACAGAGGAAACATGAGGACAGCCAGTAGAAACATGGGTACAGACAGTAGAAACACGAGGACAGACAGTAGAAACATGAGGACAGCCAGTAGAAACATGAGGACAGTCAGTAGAAACATGAGGACAGTCAGTAGAAGCATGAGGACAGTCAGTTAAAACACGAGGACAGTCAGTAGAAGCATGAGGACAGACAGTAGAAGTATGAGGACAGTCAGTAGAAACATGAGGACAGACAGTTGAAGCATGAGGACAGTCAGAGGAAACACGAGGACAGACAGTAGAAGCATGAGGACAGTCAATAGAAACATGAGGACAGACAGTAGAAGCATGAGGACAGTCAGAGGAAACACGAGGACAGCCAGTAGAAGCATGAGGACAGTCAGTAGTAGCATGAGGACAGCCAGTAGAAGCATGGGGACAGACAGTAGAAACATGAAGACAGACAGTAGAAACATGGGGACAGACAATAGAAACATGAGGACAGACAGTAGAAGCATGAGGACAGTCAGAGGAAACATGAGGACAGACAGTAGAAACATGAGGACAGATGGAGGAAAAATGGGGACAGACAGTAGAAACATGAGGACAGACAGTAGAAACATGGGAACAGACAGAGGAAACATGGGGACAGACAGTAGAAACACAAGGACAGACAGTAGAAACATGAGGACAGACAGTAGAAACATGGGGACAGACAGAGGAAAAATGGGGACAGACAGTAGAAACATGAGGACAGACAGTAGAAACATGAAGACAGACAGTAGTAACATGGGGACAGACAGTAGAAACATGAGGACAGTTAGTAGAAACATGAGGACAGACAGAGGAAAAATGGGGACAGACAGTAGAAACATGAGGACAGACAGAGGAAACATGAGGACAGCCAGTAGAAACATGGGTACAGACAGTAGAAACATGAGGACAGACAGTAGAAACATGGGGACAGACAGTAGAAACATGAGGACAGACAGAGGAAACATGAGGACAGCCAGTAGAAACATGGGTACAGACAGTAGAAACACGAGGACAGACAGTAGAAACATGAGGACAGCCAGTAGAAACATGAGGACAGTCAGTAGAAGCATGAGGACAGTCAGTTAAAACACGAGGACAGTCAGTAGAACCATGAGGACAGACAGTAGAAGTATGAGGACAGTCAGTAGAAACATGAGGACAGACAGTTGAAGCATGAGGACAGTCAGTAGAAACATGAGGACAGACAGTAGAAACATGGGGACACCCAGTAGAAACATGAGGACAGACAGTAGAAGCATGAGGACAGTCAGAGGAAACATGGGGACACACAGTAGAAGCATGAGGACAGTCAGTAGAAACATGAGGACAGACAGTAGAAACATGGGGACACCCAGTAGAAACATGGGGACAGCCAGTAGAAGCATGAGGACAGACAGTAGAAACATGTGGACAGACAGTAGAAACATGGGGACAGACAGTAGAAACATGAGGACAGTCAGTAGAAACATGAGGACAGACAGTAGAAACATGGGGACAGCCAGTAGAAACATGAGGACAGACAGTAGAAGCATGAGGACAGACAGTAGAAACATGAGGACAGACAGTAGAAACATGGGGACAGACAGTAGAAACATGGGGACAGACAGTAGAAGCATGAAGACAGTCAGTAGAAACATGAAGACAGACAGTAGAAACATGGGGACAGACAGTAGAAACATGAGGACAGTCAGTAGAAACATGGGGACAGTCAGTAGAAACATGGGGACAGACAGTAGAAGCATGAGGACAGTCAGAGGAAACATGGGGATAGACAGTAGAAGCATGAGGACAGATAGTAGAAACATGGGGACAGACAGTAGAAACATGAGGACAGTCAGTAGAAGCATGAGGACAGTCAGTCGAAACATGAGGACAGTCAGTAGAAACATGAGGACAGTCAGTAGAAGCATGGGGACAGTCAGTAGAAACATGTGGACAGTCAGTAGAAACATGGGGACAGACAGTAGAAGCATGAGGACAGACAGTAGAAACATGGGGACAGACAGTAGAAACATGTGGACAGTCAGTAGAAGCATGAGGACAGTCAGTCGAAACATGAGGACAGTCAATAGAAACATGAGGAGAGTCAGTAGAAGCATGGGGACAGTCAGTAGAAACATGTGGACAGTCAGTAGAAACATGGAGACAGACAGTAGAAGCATGAGGACAGTCAGAGGAAACATGGGGACAGACAGTAGAAGCATGAGGATAGTCAGTAGAAACATGAGGACAGATAGTAGAAACATGAGGACAGCCAGTAGAAGCATGATGACAGTCAGTAGAAACATGGGGACAGACAGTAGAAATATGGGGACAGACAGTACCAAAATAAGGACAGCCAGTAGAAACATGGGGACAGCCAGTAGAAACATGACAACAGTGAGTAGAAACATGGGGACAGTCAGTAGAAGCATGAGGACAGACAGTAGAAACATGGGGACAGACAGTAGAAGCATGGGGACAGACAGAGGAAACATGGGGACAGACAGTAGAAACATGAGGACAGACAGTAGAAGCATGAGGATAGTCAGTAGAAACATGAGGACAGTCAGTAGAAACATGGGGACAGCCAGTGGAAATATGGGGACAGACAGTACCAAAATAAGGACAGCCAGTAGAAACATGGGGACAGCCAGTAGAAACATGACAACAGTGAGTATAAACATGGGGACAGACAGAGGAAACATGGGGACAGTCAGTAGAAACACAAGGACAGACAGTAGAAACATGAGGACAGTCAGTAGAAACATGGGGACAGACAGAGCAAACATGGGGACAGACAGAGGAAACATGAGGACAGACAGAGGAAACATGGGGACAGACAGTAGAAGCATGAGGACAGTCAGAGGAAACATGGGGACAGACAGTAGAAGCATGAGGATAGACAGTAGAAACATGAGGACAGACAGTAGAAACATGAGGACAGTTAGTATAAAAGAATAGAAGCAATGAGAAACCAGGAGATAGTAAACTGAAATCAGAAGACAGTCAATAGAAACCAAAAGACAGTTAGTAGAAAACCACAGCCAAAGGAAACCAGTGGCCAACCAGTAGAAACCAGAAGCCAGTCAGAAGAAACAAGAAGACAGTAAAATGAAATCAGAAGACAGTCAATAGAAACCAAAAGACAGTTAGTAGAAAACAACAGCCAAAGGAAACCAGTGGACAGTCAGAAGAAGTTTAAGAAGTAGTGGTAGTAGTAGTAATAGTCACTAGTAGTAGACACTATTAACAGCAGTATCAACAGTAGTCAGTATCGGCTCATAGTACCAGCTGTAGTACAATCCATTGGTGTCATATGTTCAAGTTGTAGTAGTAGTAATACTGGTAGCAGTAGTAGTGCTAGTAGCCATGGTAGTAAAAGTAGTGAATAGTAGCGGGGAATAGTACAAGCTGTAGAACAATCAATTGGGGTCCTAATACCAGTAGTATAAGCAAAAGTACTAGTAGTAATACTGGTAGTAGTAGCAGGAGTAAAAGGACCAATAGTGCTGGTAGCCATGGTACTAGAAATAGTGATAGTTATAATAGTACTAGTAAATTGGTCGTATTATAGTAGCATTTAAAAATAGTAAGCAGTAATAATAGCAATACAGGTTTTTACAAACGAGAGTAGTGATGCGAGTACAAACAGTAAAAGTATTAGTAAAGGTAATAGCACATACATAAGTGAAGTTGTGATAAAAGTAGCCGGAACCCAGAAGGCGTGGTAGTAGTAGTAGTAGTAGTAGTAGCAGTAACATTGGTAGTTTCAGTAGTAGAAGAAGTAGTGGTAGGTATAATAAAGGTAGTAAAAGTATTGGTGGTAGTAGTAGTAGTAGTAGTAACATTGGTAGTTTTAGTAATAGAAGAAGTAGTGGTTGGTATAATACAGGTGGTAAAGGTATTGGTAGAAGTAATAGCAGCAGTAACAATAGTAGTTTCAGTAGTAGAAGAAGTAGTGGTTGGTATAATAAAGGTGGTAAAAGTATTGCTGGTAGTAGTAATAGTGGTAGTAGTAGTAGTAATAGTAGTTTCAGTAGTAGAAGAAGAAGTAGTGGTTGGTATAATAAAGGTGGTAAAACTATTGCTGGTAGTAGTAATAGTGGTGGTAGTAGTAGCAGTTACATTGGTAGTTTCAGTCGTAGAAGAAGTAGTGGTAGGTATAATAAAGGTAGTAATAGTATTGTGGTTGTAGCAGTAGTAGTAGTAGTAGCAGTTATATCGGTAGTTACAGTAGTATAAGAAGTAGTGTTAGGTATAATAAAGGTGGTAAAAGTATTGCTAGTAGTAGTAGTAGTAGTAGCAGCAGCAGCAGTAGTAACAATAGTAGTTTCAGTAGTAGAAGAAGTAGTGGTTGGTATAATAAAGGTGGTAAAAGTATTGCTGGTAGCAGTAATAGTAGTAGTAGTAGCAGTTACATTGGTAGTTTCAGCCGTAGAAGAAGTAGTGGTAGGTATAATAAAGGTAGTAATAGTATTGTGGTAGTAGCAGTAGCAGTAGTAGTAGTAGTAGTAGTAGCAGTTACATCGGTAGTTACAGTAGTATAAGAAGTAGTGTTAGGTATAATAAAGGTGGTAAAAGTATTGCTAGTAGTAGTAGTATCAGCAGCAGCAGCAGCAGCAGCAGTAGTAACAATAGTAGTTTCAGTAGTAGAAGAAGTAGTGGTAGGCATAATAAAGGTGGTAAAAGTATTGCTAGTAGTAGTAGTATCAGCAGCAGCAGCAGCAGCAGCAGTAGTAACAATAGTAGTTTCAGTAGTAGAAGAAGTAGTGGTAGGCATAATAAAGGTGGTAAAAGTATTGCTAGTAGTATTTGGAGTTAAGAAGTAGTAATAATAGTAGCAGTAACAGTAGAGTTGGACCTCGGTAAATATTGCAGTAGTAGTACTTCAGCTGCTGTGACCATGTGTTGACCATGTGCAGATTATTTTTACTGTGTATTTGACAGAGTGCAGTGTCCAGTCTCAGCCTGCAGGGGGAGACAGGCGGCTGTTTGTGTGATGACATGTAGGAGAGACTGTGATCAACATGATGAACTTTAAGGACTCTTTATTATTGACAGTGTGTGAACTCAACAGGAAGTCATCGACAAAAACAAACACGAACAGAAAGACATGAAGTTTGATTTATACTGTAATAGCAGAGGCAGATGATCACAGTTACCAACAACATAAGAAGGTACTGATTATCATGAAATGTAACATGCCTGTGCTGCATTCTAGTCATTCACATAAGGTCACTGTGGTTTCCTAATTGAAAACAAACATTATGACATTATAGAAACCATCCATCATTGTCTGAGGAGGAGGAAGGCGAGAGGTTTACATTTCTGAATATAAATACACAGCAAACACACTAATACAATTTTAAAATGGTTTTACCTCTTATAATAAAAATAGCAGTGCTTTAAATTCACCATTTGGGGCGTCAGGTGGTGTGAACTGTAGAAGAGATTATTCTTGTGGAGAGCTCTGTTTCAGTCTGTTGCTTTTGTCTGGAACAATACTGAAAATAGAGATTGAGATAGGCATGAGAGGGGTTAACTACGGAAGCCCAGAGAGGCAAGGAGAAAAAAAAATTCTGGTGATCCTTTTTCAAAGTCTGATCAAAGTTGTTTTCTCCCCTGTGTTTATGACTAAAGAACAAGTGAAAAATAATAACAAATAACAAATATGTTGTTTTTATTTCATTAAATGTCTTAAAGGAAATTTAATTGAACAGGTGGATACAAAAAAAAGTTTTGTAAGGTTTAAAAAAAAAAAAAAATCACAGGATTATTTGTCTAAGTTACAGAGACACTCCCCTAATGCCAGGTCTCACTGCTCCCCGCACCAACCCAACAACCTCCTTTACCTTACTTACACATGGCTTTCTCAGCCCAAACAGCACTGCCACCTTCAACAAACCCAGGCTCTGTTGATGCGAGCTCCAGGTAGAGACAGTGCACTCTAAACACTTATACTATTATCACGTGTTGACAAGTTATTTAACATTAGTTAGGTTTTTTTAAAATTAAAAAAAAATTAATTTGAAAAACTTAGCAATAGTATCCTGGCTAAATCTTTTTATTTTTATTTTCACTTGTTCAATCAAACAAGAGAAAACAGTTTAGATCAAACAAATGGATCACCAGAATTTGTTTTTCACACTTCCCTGTCTGAGCTTCCGTATGTATCCACGGAAGCACATTGCATTCGCTGAATAAACAGAAAAGTTGACACATTTTATCATAATTACGAGATCTTATCCCTAATGCTAATCTCTATCTATGATGATTTTATTCTGAAAAACATTGACCGGAAGTACCGTCTTTGTGATTCTTAGTGGACTCACTTTACAAATCAGCTAATGTTAACTTACTATTATAATAATGGTCATTAGGGAATCAGCACCTTTTCAAAATATGATTAAGTATCTAAAAAATGATGTAGTGTCTAAAAATAGCTTAGCATCTCAAAAAAATGATTACTTAACATTGGAAAAAAATGCTTAGTATCTTAAAATAATGTTGTGGTATACTAAGTCATCCTTTCAAAAAGTTTCTCTCTCAATCTGCAAGAACTTAAACTACCTCTTACTAAACTTACAATTTCAACTACCAATTCTTTTACCAGTACTGACAATATTACCTGCATTTTCTTGCCGTAATTGTGTACTGAAGTAAAATTGGAATACAGTACATGTACTTGTAACTGAGTATTTTTACAGAGTAGTATAACTCCTTTTAAATAATGTTAAAAACTGACTATATGTATAAAAATGAACACAAACTTAATTAAATGACATTAGATTAATATTTTTTCAGTGCTGAGACTCACCTTCATCAGCAGCCCTACTCTGCTGCCCTCCTCCTCTTCTTCATCTATCACCCTCTTCATCACAGGTCCTGCAGGAGAGACACAGGTGTTTTAAAGGCCGCACACTGACCAGCAGACAGGAAACATTCTCAGATGGACAGATTGATCTTACACGGCCTTGTAGAGACTCTTCTGGTTCATCATCTGCTCTCTGAATATGTTTATGGCTTTATACACGTCCATGTGATCCTGGTGTTCCTCTATCACCGTTCTGTACCTGTCACACAGTTAAATGAATTTTTAATGAATAACAGTCAGCAGCTGGTTAGCTTAGCTTAGCATAGAGACTGGAAACAGAGGGAAACAGCTAGCCTAGCAAATATTCTCCCCAGTAAATCAGCTAATTGTTTTTTTAACACAAGAAAAGTAAAAAATGATGCAGCAGAACTGCTCTGACTGTTAGTCCCTCGAATGAGTCAAAAATGATGGCTCCTACATTTCCCATACTGCAACTCAATAGTGCGTTTACATGCAGCTTGGGAAAATCAAATTATTGGCTTTGTCTGACTGAAACCAGACTTTTAAATGCATGTAGACAGCTTAGTCTGACTGAAATTGGACTAACCATAGCTCGACTAACACACCTAGATAATAGGATTGAAAATCGAACTATTGCTGCATGTATCTCTTTAGTCCAACTGGAGTCGGACTGGGCATTCTGCACATGCACCACTTTTTCTTTCACAGGCTTTCACCCGGAAGAAGAAGGAGATGACGTAGCAGCAGTGCAGTAACTCCCGGAAAAAAAAAAAAACAAACCAACATCATAGCGACTGAGAAGCAGAAGATGCACTTCTGGACGGACGAGGAAACTATATTCATGCTCCGACAGCTAAATTAGCTAAACATTTTGAAGTTTATAGATGGTACGAAAACGTGAAACGCGGATTTATTTAAAAACATTTCTGAACAAGAATCAGAACAAGTCCAATGCGCACTATATTAAAAAGGACACAGCACCGCCTATCGAGGTGGAGTCAGACGTACATGGTCAGAAATTCGATTTTCTCTTCTGCATATACTCAGACAAGACAAGAGGTCCGACTTGACTGATTAGCCAAGCTATGAGCTTAGCTCAACTACTGCGTGCATGTAAACGCACTGACTGTCTCTTTGTCCTACTCTCCAGACAAACGTTTTCACTGCACTAACCATGATGAGTAAACTGATCTTAACGTGTAAGATAAGAGACGTGCTCCTTTAAGGGGCCGTACACAGGCTGCGTCTTTAACCGCCTGGAAACCGCAAGGCCTTTTTGTTCCAGCTTTCAAGAGCGTGGCGGCAGGTTACGTCTGAGGTTGCTAAGCAACTTTAACAAGCACCGTATCAGAGCCCGAGAGGGAGCAGTGTTCACGTTCCGTCAGATTCTAAAGCCAAACCCTGCTCTTTTTTCCTAAACCTAACCACGTGTTTATGTTGTTGAAGGGGAAAAAAAACATCAATTTGCAGTGTCGTACAGACGTAGTGCTTCTATTTTGAAACAGACTGGATGTAAACGTTAAATTTCCTGTGAAAACAGAAGTGTATTTTGAAAGAAGATACTTAAAGTACATTTTTCTGCTAATACTTTGTTCTTTTACTGCAGTAAACTTCCTGCTTCCTCCACCACTGAGTTATCTATTTCAAATGGCTGCTGTCTCATTTTCAGAATAAAACCCTCTAATTGTGATGTACAGTGTGTTATGATTGTTACCTGTGTGTCCAGGTGACCTCCCACAGTGTGTCTTCTCTCCACTCCTGGGGGAGGTTACTGGCATTAACCTCGGCCCCAGACACCAGCTGGGCACCAGGCCTGAGCTCAGAGAAGAGCAGCTTCCTGGACAGGAAGTGACGGAAGCAAGCCCGCGCCGACAGAGCCACCAGCCAGTAGACTGGCTCCTGCTGGACCACTGAGTGGAAGGACTGGAGGGAGTGGTGGAGCCACTGTGGGGGAGGCACAGCAAGGAGGCTCTGTAGGAGGAGGAAGAGGAGGAGGAGGCAATTAAGACGTCTTTAACATGACAGTCATCTGATTTATTCTGTGTGTCTCACCTGGTTTCTGCAGTTGTAGTGTTTGAGTGTGTCCAGCAGCAGTGATCTCATGTCATCTGCTTCCTGTAAACGACTAATCAGGGCCTGCAGGAAGAGACAAGACACTGATATCACCAGACCAGTCACACCAGTTCACCTGGGGAACAAAATCATATTTACAGCACAGAGCAAACATCAAGTCACTCAAACCAGAGCTCAAATCATTTTCTTATGATTTATACAGGAGGAAATACAGAGAACAGTATGTCCTCCCACTGGAGCAACAAGACATGTTGGTGACGGTATGGAAGCCCATTTCTGCCAAGTGATGAAAAAAAAAAAGATCCAGGAAGTCATTATAGTGAGAAACTTGATCAAAATAATGAGTTAGAGTCTCAAAACACAAAGTTAATATCAAAATATTAGTACAAAAATGGCCTAATATCCAAATAATGACTTAGTATCTCAAAATAATGAGTTAGTATTTCAAGAATAAAATAATTCTTAAAGTTAAGTCTTAAATTAATGACTTAATACCCCCAAAATGACTTAGTTTCTCCAAATAATGCATTAGTATCTCAAAAATAATGACTAGGTATCTTAAAATAAATAGTTAGAATCTCCAAAAAATGACTTAATACCCAAAAGGTGACTAAGTATCTCAAAAATAATGAGTTAGTATCTCAAAATAATGACTTAATACCCAAAGGATGAATAAGTATCTTAAAATAATGAGTTAGTATTTCAAGAATAATTACTGGGTATCTTAAAATAATAACTTAGTATCTTAAATTAATGACTTCATATCCCCAAAATGACTTAGTTAGTATCTCCAAAAAATGACTTAATACCCAAACGATGACTAAGTGTCTTTAAATAATGACTTAGTATCTCAGAATAATGGGACAGCATCTAAAAATACTAGTTAGTATTTAAAAATATGACTTAGTATCTAAAAAATAATGCCATGTAATGGCTTAGCATCTCAAAAAAACCCAAAAATGGCATAATACCCAAATGATGACTTAGTTTCTCAAAATAATGACTTAATACCCAAATAATGACTAAGTATCTCAAAATTAATGAGTTAGTATTTTTTTTTTTAAAAAAAATGACTTAGCCTAGTATTAAATGACTCCGTATGTAAAGCATAATGACCCAGTATTTCAAATTATTGAGTTATGATCTAGAAATAATGGCCAAATATCTTTAAATAATGACTTAGTATCTCAAAAATAATGACTAAGTATCTCGAAAATAATGACTTTGTATCACAAAATAACGACGCACTATTACAATAATGACTTAGTATCTAAAAAATGAAGTAGTATCTAAAAAAATACTATCTCAAAATCATGACTGAGTATACTTTGTCATAATTTCAAGTAATCCTGTCATTATACTAACTTATATTATCTATATATTTTTTTTTAATCACATTGGCGCGAATGGGCCTCCATAGCAACGAGAGAAGCATCAGGTGAGAAATCAGTCAGGTTTTTTGACACAGTAAGAGAAAAGAAAATGTCAAGATCCATTAATTAATTAATTTGTATATGAAAAATGTGTAAAATATATTGCCGTTTAAATTAAAAAGAGACGTACAGTGTTTGATGAAAAGCACATTTAGAAATTTCAAAGCTGCACTTAGTCACTGTGAAAATTCTTTGTACTCAAGGAGCTGAAAATCGCTTGAAAAGTCTGAGAGGCTGAGAGAGACAAAAGTGTCTGAAAGATGAACTGTAGGAAGAAGAGGACGTGTTACAAGTCCTCTGACACAAAGTAAAAGAAGGTACGATGCAAGAAGTGTTGAGTGCAGAGTAGAGTTGTTGCACAACAATGCTGGAATCAGGAGATGGAACTAGCAGAAGATGAAGCAGAGGAGGCAGGGTTCAGTGGTAAAGTGAACGCCATTAGCACAGTAATAATTGGTGCAGAGAGCAGCAGACCTCAGACTGATGAGACAGAAGGTAACAGCGCTGCAAACAGATGAACAGGTAGAAATACAAACAGAAACACAGACAGAAAGTCGGAATAAAAGAGGCAGAAACACAGAAAGACAAAAGTGTTGACCTCTGACCTCCAGGGTGCTGCTGACTCGGTGCAGATAGAGCGCCTCCTGCTGGGTGAAGCTGGTGTAGCAGCGCTGTGACAGTTGGCCGGACCGGAGCTCAGTGATGAAGGAGGACGAGCGGAGAATCTCCTCTGCCAACATGTCGCTGTAACTCCACAAAACGTCAAACAGACTCACACCGGGGACGATGCCTGAGAGAGACAGAGAGGAAACAGACACGACTGTTATGTGTCCAACACTGTATTCAGATCCTTCACTCAAGGAAAAGTACTAATGCCACACTGTAGTCTTCATCTGGACACATTTTCCCCACAAATACAACATGCTAATGCTTTTAGCACAAGCCTATGGCATTTTACATTGTATAAATTAGCCTAGCAGCTAGCAGACTTTTCCTCTACTCATATGAAGCCGGGGACAACAACAACATTTAACAAAAGTAACGTTCCAAAATTCGACTCCATTACAACTCACAGGGTTCACTGACTAAACAACTGTCTTATACTAAACACGTTTTCCAAACAAATATAACATGCTAATGTTATTAGCACTAGCCTATGGTATTTTACATTGTATAAATTAGCCTTGTGATGAGCAGAGATTTGAAGCCAGGATAAATCACACACAAGACTTAAAATGCTATTTTTGTGGAGGCTTCACAGTTTATTGTTTCGTATCTGTGAAATTAAAGTTAAAAAAAGCTTTTATTGTCTTCACTTAAGACTTAAACTTAAAGTTGTCAACGGCACAAATGAGGAAATCTGCGTCCCTCTCCCTCAAAATGGCCGACCTGTACTGACTGATGAGTGCAAACCCAGTGCAAACATGAACTCCATAAACAGCTCCATGTATTAAAATTAGGAGCAAATTTTGCAAGGTCAAGAATGAACTGGTCTTCGGGCCCCAGCTGCATTGTTTTAAA
Organism: Epinephelus fuscoguttatus; assembly: GCF_011397635.1. Taxonomy (NCBI): domain Eukaryota; kingdom Metazoa; phylum Chordata; class Actinopteri; order Perciformes; family Serranidae; genus Epinephelus; species Epinephelus fuscoguttatus. The sequence continues at coordinate 1,710,309 of NC_064774.1, forward strand.
CTGGGTGCCATAGATACTGTTAGAGCAACAGGTACACTCTCACCTGGCCCAACCGGTTTGCTGTTGCTGGAGGAGACAGTAGAGCTGGAGATCAACAGAAGAGATGTTTGGGTTAATAATAAAGAGCAATGTTACTCAGGGACACATTAAGAACTGTAAATAGTCTGGTTAATAAATTACTTTTAGTTTAGCTTTTGGATCTTGAACTCTTGCCTCATGAGCCAGGTCACGACACGATCTAAAGGTTCTGACTCATGGATGATCATCACAAATCAGGACTTTCTGTCTTTATTTTCATACATTTTGATTTTAAGTGTTCACTGGAAGCTTAGCTAACATGAGCTCACTATAGCGCTTTTTTTTTTTTTTTTTTACACTCTGTCCTTGGAAGAGCTGCCAAAACTTAAAGTGACCGACATACAGTCTTTTGGAAGAGAGTAGTAAAGATCTGTAGAGCTGACCCCCCTCACTAACTTGATGGCTTCTTTATTCTAGTAGCTAGCTAGGCTTGCCGACGGGCTATTAAATGATCACAAACACAATTAATGATACAATTAACGATACGTACAAAACTAACTGTGAGAAGTGCAGTAACTGACATAAGGATGAAAAAGCACTTACATCACTTAGGTTGGAGGTCAAGGTAACGTCACTTTAGAGTTGACAGGAAGTAAACTAAGATGAAGTTCATAAAAAGGATACACTACATTATGCAAGCAGAGTGTACCGTGTGAATCTGGAGTTGCGTGATGTTACCTCACCAAGTCTATGGGGACTGACTCACTTGTGGAGCCAGCCTCAAGTGGCCATTAGAGGAACTGCAGCTTCGGCGTTTGCTTCATTTTTCAGCCCATGAGGTGGCCGCTTGGATCAAATGTGACATATTACATTCAAAGCTGCCATAACACAGCATTGTTTTCAGCTTACCCGGATCTGGTGGAGCAGATGTAGAACCTGAGCTCTCCACAGGGGGCGCTGTGCAGCTCTCCACCTAAACACAATATACACACATTACGGTTTGTTTACACCGAATATTATATTTCTTTTTTATTCTTTTCTGTTTTTAAATTTAATTTTTGTATTTCTTAAAGAACAATAATTATTTTGTAATGCAAGCAATAAATTTAGTTTAACTTAATTCAAATTCTGCCTCCAGAACTGTTTGTCATTTTATTTTATCTTAGCTATATTTTATACAGAGCTTTGGTCTGATAATCCAGCTATTAACTACAATACTGCACTTATTCAATGTTAAAAATCTTTTTTAAATGTATGTATTTATTTTTGTTTACCCTTTGGTGTCATTGCTAGGCAAGCCCCGCCCTCACTGGTATTCCCCTGCCTCTGATTGGTCCAGCTGTTGATCCTGAACAGGGAGTCGTCACTCCAAAACCAAGAGCCATTCTTGAGCAGACAGAGAGAGGTTAGTCTTTTGTATTCATGACACTTTATACTTCTACTTAACTACATCCTGAGGGGAAATAATGTACTTTTTATTTAACTACTTATTTTAAACAAGTTTATAAATCAAGATTTTTGCACACAAGTACTGTATCTTATTTATTTATTTAATATTATCATACCTGTTGTACCTGGTATCCACCCAGCCACACAGGAGTGTGTGTGCTTGCTAGCTGAAGGACAAACTGCCTTTCCTCTGGTGTGTGAAGAGACACCAGGTCACTTCCTGTCTGAGAGCAGAGAGACTAACACACACACACACACACACACACACACGTTAAACTGTTTTAGAAGCCATTTAAAATTTGAATCAAAATTAAAATGTGTTTTATGTTAAGTTTACATTAGCAGTGCTCCAGGAGCTCCACACAGGGTAGAAACTGAAGCATCTCTGCCTAAACAGGAGCCATCGAGGTGGGCATGGAGAGGCCTGCTCCGTCCCTTCTGATAAATGATTCAGGTATACGTATTAAAGTACATAAACTTAGCATGTTGGAGAAGTTTCCATCTGATTGTTTTTCTCACCTGAAGATGACAGTGAGGCAGACAGCCCAATCAGGAGGACATCCAGAAGGAGACAAACCAACACGCACGCCATCATCCACCTGTAACACACACACAAACAACACTGCAAAGTTAAAGTATTAAATAACTACATATCGCCCACTGCAGAGGAGCCACCTTTTAGTTCTACTTGCAGTGTTGATGGGGCAAATTTAAGCCCCTCTTACACTGACAGATTTTCTGTGAATGTTGGGCCATTTTGCCGGCAAGCTGTGAGCGTTTATACACACAGAGGCGGATTGGCGAGTTGATCTGAGGCGCCCAATTTTCCGCCTCGTAGGGTAGACATATTGGCCAAACCTCTTTAGTCTAAACAGACCGCCATGGGAGGGGCTGTTGAAGACTTGTGGGAGGAGCTGTTGATGACGCCGCACGTGCGACCCACTGGCGTTGGATAAACAGCTGATAGCAGGAATTAGCGAGCAGCTAGTAGCAAGAGGGAAACGCAAACCTGACAGACACTGTAAAGATGAGCAACTGGGGAGACAAGGAATTGCGCGCCCTCCTTGTCCTCGCAAATGAAGAGGCCATTAACCGTCAGATGACGGGGACGGTGAAGAACGGGCCGACTAACAAGAGAATCGCCGAAGGACTGACCAGCCGCGGCTTCCTTCCCTCGTCACTGTTTACGTCACACGCTGAGCTACATGTTTTGTTACTTGCTCACGCCCCCCATTGCCCCGAAAAAGGCACATTCTGTATAAACAAAAGTAGGTAGGCGGCATTTTGCTGCACTCCCCGATTTTGTTTTTATACTGCCAATGCTGAAAAAAGACTGATTGGGCTTTCCTGCAAATTTGCACAATTCCTGTTTAAAAAGGGCTAAAGATTTAACAGGCTGTTAGCTTTATTCAAATATGTTTTGCTGCTCCAGACGGCTCCCAACCGTGCCACCACCACGTAATTTAACACATTACCTGCCATTACCACGTGACGTAATGAGGTGTTCTAAAATTCGTATCTCAGGTCTTTAGATAGTTTGCTATCTTTATGAGTAAACCAATTTATCTCAGACCAAATATATTTTTGTGCACATATTCAATATCACCAGATCATGATTTTCACATCCAATTCCAACTGTTATTAATTAGTCTCCAGTAGTGGCTAAAAAGCCTGTTGAAGCATGTTCGACTGAGCTAGTTAGCTAGCTAACTTTATGACATTATGACTGTACAAGTAAACAAATACATCTCAGGCAAAAAATATTTTTGCATTTTAGCATTCAATCATGTGACAATGACAATCACTTTTAAGTCAGTGCTGATTGTTATTAATTTGTCTCCCATAGCAACGGTTATAAAGCGTATTTAGCCATGTTAGCGAAGCCAGTTAGCTACTTAGCCAACTTTAAAACATGACTGTACAAATAAAGAAATGAATCTTCAAACAAAATTTTTGTCCCCATATTAAAAAGTACCACCGCATTGTTTTACCTCGCACGCCAACTTTTTAAGCTTTCAAGCTTTCTACGAAATGTACGCGACAACTACAGTGTGTTATGGTTTGAAAAATATTGTATTTGTGCTTTGTAAAAAGAGGAACTTTTACGTATAACTGCAGTCATTGGAGGCCCCGATCACACAGAAAGCGCTTTGCAGGTTGCAAAACGCGAGGCGCACCACACTGCCTTTTTCTATTTTTCTTTAATTGTATGCCACTGGTAAAAAAAAAACAAAACACAAAAACAAAACACTTCCTGTGCTTTTTCATTGTTGCCAGGCAACCACGCACTAATCAGTATTTAGTTCCTGCCATGTTGAGGCAGAGGGTACTGTCTGTAGCTCTGGTTGAGGGTGAGAGGCTGTCAGCAGATAAACAGAGATCTGTGTGGGTACATGAGACCCTAAAAAAGAGGCTGGATCATGGGGAGTACCACCAGTTGGTCCAGGAGCTTCTCCTCCATCATGGATGTTTACAGGCAGATTTTAGGATGACTCAGGGGCAGTTTGACAACCTGCTGTCTGTCATTGGGCCATACAGCTCTGAGTATCCAGCAACTGCTACCACCAGTTTCTCCTCCATTGCTTACCAGCTGTAAGATAAGGTAAGATAAACTTTATTGATCCCACACTGGGGAAATTCACATATGAAAAACTTGACCTCCACAGAAGGCCCGCAGATCATCTGGTTAGACAATGGAAAAAAAAGATGACGATAAAGAGATGAAGTGGATCACTTTTCCGCAATGAGTTGAAGTTTTTACTCGAGGAGTTCAGAGCGCTCCGGCAAAAACGCCAGGCACCTAGAGCGCAGAAATGCAAGGCGCAAAAACTGTGAGCAAAAAAACCTCATTCCCATAAAAAAAAACAATAACAAAAAGCCGCCTCCAGCTGCTGAAACACTTTGCGTGATCAGAGCCAAAGTCAGTGACTCATCCAGCACATCACCTTCACACCTTTATTTACCGCCTCGCTACACAAAAGGCTGAACTATTTAACTGTATTTTTTCCTCCTTCACATGAAATTAAGTATTCAGATAAGAGTAGGAACTACTGCGCATCACTTTATCCTCTTTTTTTAACATGTCTTAAAAATTTCCTCCCGTCACAACTTTTTGACAAATTTAATTTCTAAGATTCAATCTTTGCCTGAATATAATCTGGATTTTACAAATGAAATGTGCCATGCATGAAACAGAGTGACAAATGTCAAAACTGTGCCGCATCTATAAAACAATATACTCTGGTTCGTTTTTAAAATCATAATTGACTCTATACACAGTTTACGTCCCAAAACATAAACTAAAGTTGATCCAAAGGAAACGTGAAGGAAAACCCTACCTGTTGCTCTGTTTGCACTGATGACCAGCCTGAACCTTGTACCTCTGAAGTACCCACCATACCAAGGTACTCTCGTAAAAAAAAGTCTATAAAAATGCTCTTGCCGTCAGTGCAGAGGGAAAACGAGGAAGCAGTTACTGCTCGATCATAAATACAGACGATTCACCTCCACCAGGTGTGTCATGTGATCAGACAGGTGACAGTGTCGCATCATATCACATCCGTTGTCTTCATCTGTGCAAATATTTCATTAAGCTCTGTTGATGTTGTCATATTTGGATTGGTGAGGTCCGACTTTGTTCATCAGCTTTCATTCTGTTGTTCCTGAAAGCCAGAGAGATGAACTTCTTCACTCATTTAGTCAAAGTCCTGTGTCCAAGGTCCAAAATGAGACACTGACCCTCAGCATGGGTTTACAAACAGTTTTAAACCTGCTCCTAACTGATTTGCACATGTTTATAACACACGGAAAGGATTTGTTCATGTGTAGTATGTGGAGGAAAATCAGGTCCTTCACTTCAGTGAGAGTACCAACACATTTATGTAAAAACACTCTTAAAAGCTTTAATTACAAGATAATTATATGTTTTTTACTTAAACATGTTAATCAGCAAAATAACCATTAACATAGGAGAGTGAAAAGTAGAGTGTGTCTGTCTGAAATTTAGTGAAATAGAAGTTTAAGTCGCTGGAAATGGCAGAAGTAAAACGTAACTAAATGCATGTACTGAAGTGCAGTTTGTGAGGTAGTTGTACTTTTACTCAATAATTCCATTTTATGCGACTTTACAAAGATGGATTATTGAACAGGACTCCCTGGAACAAGCTCAGGGGCCCCACAGAAAGACACAAAAGGTGACAAAGAGACAAAAAAAGTCAACAAAGACACATAAAACAACTACAATAAGACATGAAAGACCACAGAGACCCAAAAGGACTACCAAGATATACAAACGACTACAAAGACACAAGAAAGACAAGAAAGGGTCCCAAAATGACAACAAAAAGACACAAAAGACCACAAAGAAACACAAAACAACTACAAAAAGACACAAAATGAAGACAGAGAGGCACTAAATGACTACAGAGACACAAAGAGACATAAAACAAATACAGAGACACATAAAGACCACAAAGAGACACAAAACAACAACAAAAAGACACACAATGACTGCAAAGAGACAAAAAAAACCAACAACTACAAAGAGACACAAAAAGACCAAGAGAGACAACACAGAGGCCCATAATGATAACAGAGAGACACAAAACAGTAACAGAGAAAAAGGTAACCACCACAAAGTCTGTGTGTCTTGTTCCCATGTAGTAGTGGGGCCCTCTGCATGTCTGTGCCCAGGGGCCGATTGTCTCTGCCCACACAACTTTACACTTCCACCTATTCTTTTTAGAGATAAATAGTGTTTTTACTGCACTTATACTTACGGCTTAAGTTACTTCTCAAATTAGGATTTTACATAAAACAACATATGATGAGATTATATCAGGTACCTGACCTTTTTAGCCCTGCGCACTCCCTCTGCACTTCAGTTTGAAGTCCTGAAAGCTCAAAGCTCAGAAGAGGGGCACGTTCGAGCGACACCTCGGGACATCCCTGACAACGTCCTCTCCATGATGGTGTGATTCAAGTTTGACTACATTCTTGCTGTGGGCGTCAATTGTATATGACAAGGTTTGGCAGCTGCTGTACCTCCTTGGAATCACAAACCCTGAGCCTACAATACAAATAAGCGACTAACTTTAGTTGTCTTGTCTTTAGACAGGGCCCAGTGGGGACTCACCTATTGTAGGTGGTTGTTGCCACCTACAATGTGTGCATGAGATAAAGATTTAACCAGAGGTTCTCAATCTGCAGTTCCACAAAAAGAGACATTTCCCTTCTAAACTTCTCTCATGGTTTCATTTAAAGAGCTGTTCAACGTCAAATTACCAAAGAGGGAGAAAGACAGAGAGGAGAAATAAGAGCTAAAGATATGATCCTCCCTCAGATTTATCTGGTGACCCTTTGGGAAGGCCCCACCCCTCAGGTTGGGAACCACTGGACTGAATAGTTCAAACTGGCTCCACCTGGAGCAGCTACAACAGTAACATGCTGCTCTAACACTGATGCATCAGGATTAACAAGGTAATATAGAATGACCAATCAGTCACAAAAAGACCACAAAGAGACACAAAAAGACCACAAAGAGACAAAAAAGACCAAAAAGAGACAAGAAAGACCACAAAGAGACACAACATCACTACAAAACCACAACAAAGAGCACAAAGAGACAAAAAAGACCACAAAGAGACACAAAACAAGTACAAAAAGACACAAAAAGACCACAAAGAGACAAAAAAGACCGCAAAGAGACAAAAAAGATCACAAAGAGACACAAAACAAGTACAAAAAGACCACAAAGAGACATGAAAAAGACCACAAAGAGACACAACATCACTACAAAACCACAACAAAGACCACAAAGAGACAAAAAAGACCACAAAAAGACAAAAAAGACCACAAAGAGACAAAAAAAGACCACAAAGAGACACAAAACAAGTACAAAAAGACCATAAAAAGACAAAAAAAGACCACAAAGAGACAAAAAAGACCACAAAGAGACACAAAACAGTACAAAAAGACAAAAAATACCACAAAGAGACAAAAAAGACTACAAAGAGACACAAAGACCACAAAGAGACACAAAAAGACCACAAAGAGACACAAAACAAGTACAAAAAGACACAAAAAGACCACAAAGAGACAAAAAAGACCACAAAGAGACAAAAAAAGACCACAAAGAGACACAAAACAAGTACAAAAAGACAAAAAATACCACAAAGAGACAAAAAAGACCACAAAGAGACACAAAACAAGTACAAAAAGACAAAAAATACCACAAAGAGACAAAAAAGACTACAAAGAGACACAAAAGACCACAAAGAGACACAAAACAAGTACAAAAAGACAAAGACCACAAAGAGACAAAAAAGACCACAAAGAGACACAAAACAAGTACAAAAAGACAAAAAAGATCACAAAGAGACAAAAAAGACCACAAAGAGACACAAAACAAGTACAAAAAGACAAAAAATACCACAAAGAGACAAAAAAGACTACAAAGAGACATAAAAGACCACAAAGAGACACAAAACAAGTACAAAAAGACAAAAAAGATCACAAAGAGACAAAAAGACCACAAAGAGACACAACATGACTACAATAAGACTAAAAAAAAGACTTAGGGAGGCTCAAAAAAGTCACACCCCAGCTCCTCTGATAAGAAGTGAACAGCCCCTCACTGGTTGTCTTCAGACATCATTAACAGTGATTTACAGCTGCTGTGCTGTACATCCTTCATCACCTCCCAGCAGAAGTTACATTTTTGACACATACATATGACATATAACATATGTCCTTATACCTTCTTCTTAGTACATTATAATGTGTTAAAACAATTTTAAATGTTTATATTCTGCTCATAAAAGTGAAGTGTACGCTGTCTCTGCTCACCCACCTAAGGTCAGTTTGATGTCTTTCAGTACGACAGACGTGTTTCTGTGGGTGGGAGCAGCTTTGAATGCCCCTCTTTTACATAGTCTGATAAAACTGCTCCCAGAGTTCATAAAAACACAACTGTAATGACAGAAAACAAGGTGTTTGTTTTACAGAGACAGGGGAGAGGTGTCATCCCTCCTTTTGAAACAAGTTTGACAACATTCTGGCTCTCACAGAGACGCAGCAGATGTCCCTGCAGCTCTGCTTAACAAAGATGGAGAGACAAAGGGAGTGAGGTGGGTCGAGATGTTTGGGACATCCTGGAGGGAGGCGGCTACAGCTGGGGTGCATCCTGGTAGTGTGTGTGTGTGTGTGTGTGTGTGTGTGTGTGTGTGGTGGAGTCCTAATCTCACAGAAATACCCCCACTAGAAAAGAGTGTCTCTCCCTCGACAGTGTGACACACAAACCTGGCATCATGTTGCAGGAGGCAGGTGTAGAACATTTATGAACTCTGTCACAGAGTATTACAAACACCCCGAGGGCTGAAATCCCACCTGCACTACAGTCTCCGGGCCGGACCGTACTTTCTCAAGATAGAAATACACATACTTTATGCATAATAGATTAAAGGACTGGTCAATGAATCAATAAGTTAGTTATTAATAAAATTAATCTTCAGCTCTTTTGATCAGTTGTTTCAAAGCGTGCCTCCGTGGTGAACGAAGAATCCAAAAACGGAAATATTCTTGATGAATCAAAGTCAAAAACGTCCTTGTGTTTACAAGGTTTAGTTCAGATTTATCAACATCGTACAATAAGACAAACGCACAAACTAACAGGGCCTCACTCCAAAGTCGTCATAAACCGGCGCTTGGTCAGCGACTTCCAGTGTCAGACACCAATGCAAAAAGCCGTCTTTTGTATCAACGTGATAGCCGTTGGGTTGCCGGTATTGTTTGGCAAAATTCAGCATCAAGAGCACTTCTAAGGCCATCGTGGATTTAACGTAGAATACTGACAACAGATACAGATTACGTTGTTTTTTAAAATGTTGGGCTTAAGTTTTCTAAACGTCTCATACCAACATCATCTGGAAATAGTATAACAACATTTATTCGTAAGGTATGGACAGCAAACCCCAACATCTACCAACGACCATAAAGTTAACGTGAAATTCAAACATTGTTAGACATTTAGAATACGGTCGACCAGACCAAAATTTCACGTCTGTCGTAATGTAGGAGGTCAACATCTTTCTGACGTCATGTTGATGGTTATTGAGGCAGCAGCTCAAGGTAAAATTATTGTTTTTGTCGTTGGAGTCTGGCTTTGTCGAAAGCAGAATTTTTAAATATTGCTGCTTTCGCAAAAATACACGTGTTTGTAAAGTTATGAACGTGTGACTGGATAAATGAGACGTGGATAATACGGCATGAGCTGTGTGAGAGTTTGTAAACAGATGTTTTGATGTAGTTTTACTGTGGTTAATCGTGGACCACACCGACTTCAATTCATCCAAAATGTTATCAGTTTCTTCGTTCACCATGAAGGTATGCGAGAAAAACAAGGTTTGTTCATGAATTCATTGTAGCACAGGCTGAGTAACTGATAAACAAAAGATCATTTAGGGGTTGAAGTTTTCCTTTAATTATAATTCAAACAAAAATGTCTAACATCCACCTTCTCAGCTGCACCAGTGCGCCACTTTTCTTTGTTTTCTGTGATTGTATTTCTAATATGTTTCGATTTTTTTGGACTTTATACATTTTTATATTTAGATATTTATATTATCTATATTTTTTTTATACCTTTTATATTTCATGATTTTGTCTAACAAATTGTGGTGAACATAGTTTCATGCTAAATTATTGGGACAAAATAAATAAATAAATATTTTGGCCTCCATACTCACGCACAAACACGTACTACTTTACATTTCCTTTTTCGATATTAAAAGATTAAAAGATTTGTTTCTACAGTTGCATGTAATGTGTTTTGGTACCCGACCTGCAGCTCTATGTGCTCTGGTTCTACGTCTCCCTCCTCCCTCCACATCCTGGACCCCAAAAAAATCCCCCCAAACTTCACAGGCTTCAAACAAACTTTAAACTCACACAGGATCTTCTCCAGCCGCAGTAACACAACAACTAAACTGGAAACTCTGGAGGACGTGATTCTTTTCTGCGCGTCCTGAAGGGTAAGGATGCTCACTCTGACTCTCCCCGATGCAACATTCATTCATGCATTCATTTTTACATTCATTATTTAGAGGGTAATATTTGCTTGATGTAACATGTTGTTTGTAAGAATGCAAAAAAGACTCCTCTGCTATGCATCTGTTTGGAAATAGGTGCGCCCAGTATTACTTTGTTTTGACTCAATAGGAACGTTAATGTTAAGTTAAGTTAAGTTAAGTTAAGGAAACAGAACAAGTCAAAAAGGAATGAAAATTAAAAGTTGAGGTAGGATTTAGGGTTTATGAAGACATAAATGTCTATCTTACTAACTGTTTATTAAGTCTGGCTAATATTTACCAATATACTGGTTTTATTTTCATTGTTTATTAAATGTAGAAAAAAAACAATGTACAATTTCGTCATTTTAGGGGCAAGGCCACTTAGACTTTCGTGTTGTCAATTTTTTGAGGGCACAAAGGCCATACAATAAATCAATGATTTTAAGTCCACGTCCATAATGAATTTAATTTAAGGACTAAGGATGTATAACTATCTGTAAAATGAATAAATAAAACAAGCTCAAGTAATAATAATGAGTATAATAAGTAATAATGTGATTTATTTAGTAGCACTAATAAACCCAATGTGTTTTAAACATAGAACAACCAGGTTTATGTATTTATAGGAAAACAATCTTAAATATTTTTGAGTGTACATGATAACTGATTCACTGGACAAGACTGGCTTGCAATTATTTCTGATGTGTTGTTAGATAGCTAACAAACAAACAAACTACAGCAGAGCTATTCAGATACTATTCAACTGGGCCGCATTTCAAAACCAGATCATGTTGATGGGCCACATTGTTAGCAGCGAGCATACATATATATATTTATAGATACACAGGCACGTGATGCAGCAACAGACTAAAAAAGAGCTATCAATGCACAGAAGCGTAATAAGTCATGTTTACAACAACAAAGTCACTATTTAAAACTCACTGGAATATAAATATTCCTCCTGACATCACAATACTGAGTGAAGAAAGTCACGTTATCTCAGGCCCTCGCGAAATTCCTGCCCTGCTGTTACGAGTAAGTGATGTTGTTAATATTATGATTGTTATCTGAATATTGTCAAGATGCTTTTTCACTGTGAGAGCTTGAATGTGTAGAGGACAAAGTTCATAAACACGCAATGGCATAAGGGAGTAACGATGAGCCCGAGTGTCCACGCTAGTTACGATTTATGTGCCTAATCTCATCGCCTCGTCACATGATCAAATGGAGACTCGGAAGAAACGGAGCGTTATATTTCTACATGAATTAACAAACGGTCAAGTTAATCACACATTCACTCCACAGACAGAGTGTCCAGAGTGCGCTCTGCCACTCTGAGAGTGCGGTGCTCTGGATAACGGTACATTCAGACAGCGCCCCCAATTTATGAACGCTCCAGTTTGTGGGATGAATAATGTTATGTGTATTAAGAGTTATCATGTCCACCTCATCAGAAACTGGGGAGGGATTAAGAGGAATATTGGGTTTCTCTGGAATGCTAACTTTTGTAGCACGTTAGCTAACGTTAGCTTGGATAGCAAGACAAACTGGAGGAAAGCGTTCAAGTGTGGTCCTCCTTTGTAAGATTGGCTTCCTGTGACATCATCCATCCACTGAGTGAGAGCATACGGGTCGGCCAGTCTGGTCCCGTTGGTCAGAGTTTACTTATTCAAGTAAGACAGTAAAAAGTTCATAAATTGGAAGTGCTGTCTGAATGTAGCACTTCCAATTTATGAACTTTCTAGTTTGTGTCAGAGTGCGCTTTGACACTGAACACACCGCTCACATCATCTTCCTCCATTGTCTAAAACAAGACAACATAACTTGCTAGCTAATGCTAACAAATGTCTGTGGAGAATTGTTTTTTCCTCCAGCTAAGCTCCGCCCACCAAAACAACATCATACTGTTTACTAACAGTACAAGTGTCTATACAATCCTATCTAATTATTTGGCTTTTTTTTTTTTTCAGAAATCAAAATGTGTATTGATGATTCAGTTTTTAAAGATTTATGAATTGGCTTCGGGCTGAGCGCAACAGATGCAAAGTCCAAAAGAGACAGACTCACATACTGTTAGTTTTGGTGTTTAAATAAAAATATAAATACTGCCAGCCGCATTCTTCAAATACTTGAGTCCTCGCTCAGGATAAACACAGTGCAGTTTTCTCAGAGTGAGAAAATAAATGATAGGATATGGAAATTTAGGTGTAATTCTGTTGGCATGGGTCACAGAGCTTCGCACCAGTAACAGTCTCCTTGAAATACAAATATCAATTTGCAACCAGCCCAGAATGTCCTCAACCTTCATGGCAGCAGTAAGATGTTAATCCAAATGGTAGGAATCTCATTTTGTAAAGAGCTCTTTAATTAAAGTCCAGCTGCATTTTTCGTCTGCTGCAGCATTAATCACTCGTCCTGCGCTATCCTTTGAGAAACCAAAAGGAAAAAAGAATATCTGTTATATATTTGTGCCCTGTTTTTGCATTAATTTGAATTCATCTCTGTACAGATGAAGACCTTATTTTCATACTTTAAAATCTTGCTTGCCACATCCTTATCATCAGAAATGATCACGGGCAGAGCGGACAGCAGCTTCACAACAGTTTCCTTCTTATTAAACTCCCGAACATGAACACACCTGACAAACACTAGAGGACTTTAGTTTATACGCTAGTTAGCTGCTTATCTGCAGCACATTTAACAGCATGTGTGTAAACGTACCTGGAGGTCCAGTTAGACACTGCTGTCGTCCTTCACTCTTCAGTGTAACTGAGCCACACTGTCTGCTGGTGACATGTAGGCCACGGAACAAGTCTGTCGACTTTGTATCTTCCTCCCTGCAGGCGTAATACTATGACTCCGCCTGTCTGTCAGCTGCCGACAGTTAGAACTGACATTTAAAGGTTCTGTATACGACATGCACAGCGTTAATGCAGTGTTAATGTTTCCTGTTCTGTGCAGTAATCCGAGCTCCTCTGTTCTTTGTTGTGATAGCTGATCGCTGGCGCTCTGTGCTGTGTTTACACAGCCATTACAGGCCATTGAGCGTAAGGTCAGTAATACATTTTCTCATCGCTCTAGGTGAGGTAGGGTACACAATACTTCCTGTGGACAAATTTACACTCGAAAGAGGCCCTGCTGATTGTCATTCAGACCAGATGCTTGTAATACGAAATATAACCCGTCACTGTGTCTGCCTGGCATAGCTAACAGACATGAACAGCTGAGCTACTGTTAGCATTAGCTTTAGCTAAGTTTGTAAGCTATATGCCAATTCACACACACAGTAGCCCCATCTGGCTGATTTTACTGGCATGGTACGTTTCTGATGTTGTGTTGTAGAGTTCAGGGCTTTAGGATGACTTTTGCTTCCATCACTCTCCACCTTCCCCGTTAACGTTTCTTCAACACATTTTCACTCCGACCTCGTCACATACTGACGTTTGGTCGTGGACTTTCCACGTCCACATACGACGTGCAAGGTACTCTGGGTGTGTTGGTTGTTGATGCTCTGGGACACCGTGTCAAGTTCTGCCTGTTGCATGCATTGTCTGTTTTCAAAATACACTTCCGTTTTCACAGGAAATTTTATATACAGTCTCTTTCAAAATAAAAGCATACGTCATGCCAAAAACAGGTTTTCTAGCTTGCTAAAGAAAAGTCCAGTGAATCATCTCCACCGTCTGTCTTTGCAGTGACTGTGTGTAGACATGCAGCCTACCCTCCAATGTTTCGGGGTGGGTGTGGTCTTATTATCTTTGGCTCCGCCCACCATGTCATTCTCCCGCGGTGCGAGCCACGTCTCTTGTCGGGAAATGATTCCCGGCCACATCAGCGCCCAACCCCAGGACCCACAACGCAGCCATGTCACCCTGCGCACATCTGCCTCTTCTTACCTGCCGGGACAGTTAGTAACAGGTTAGTATAGTTTAACTCACTAATTAATCCACTAACCACTTAACAACAAAGATAACTGCTGTTACAGTCATTCACAGATTTTAGTTAACTGTTGATTAATTGTTAAAAGGAGTAGGGACCAACTTACTTCTGCTTGTCAGCACAGTTATTTACAGGCACTTATTAACTGTTAATTAACGACTAACAGCTAGCTCACTTTTACCTGCTGGGACAATTAATCACATCAATCAATCAATCAATCCATACCTGTGTCCTCAGTAACCGTCCGAAGCTCTCGGGACTTCATGGGTTTCCTGCTCCAGGCTCGCAGTGTGGAGGGTGCTGGGGTCAAGGCTAGAACTGCCGTTGGAGTTGGAGCTGGGGTCAGATCTACGAGAGTGGGCCCAGTGCTGCTGGGCGGCTCCTGGACGCTCACTCCCCCTGGAACTCACACCCTGCGCTGCCTCTCGGAGGGTGACACTCTCACACACTCTGACAAACAGCTGAAGAAAAACCTGTCATTTGTGTGGAAGGCTCCTGACGCACCCATGGGAGACATCAAGTTCTAGTAAGTGTACGCCTACCATTTGTACAAATGACCATAATCATAACTAGCATGCAAAGACTGGTAAATACACATGTAGCCAAACATCATCGGTAATCCTCATCTGATGTGAATATTCAGCCCGGACTCATAGAAATGCATGATATGGACACAAGGGCACAAAATGTGTTTAAATCACATGTTGTCAACACGAAAAGAATGTCGATGCAAAGTAAACGAGGATCTTTTGTCATGGTGGACACATCATTTGAGTATAAAGAGCAAGAAAGTTCATGTAAAAATGGTGGGAGGGGTGGTGGTGGTGGATGGATCAAAGAAACATGGACTTTCAGTCAGGACACTGCGGTTCAAGTCCTATTTGAATCAAAAGTCAACCTAGTTACATGACTTAACATAGTCATCTAACTATGTAACTATGCAAAGTACTTAACATAACTATGCAGAATACGTATGTTAACCAAAACCACGATCATTTCCTAAACCTAACTTTTTTTTCTCTAAACTCAACAAAACTGCAAAAGTTCATTGTAGACTTTGCATTTGCGTTGTTTTCATATTACCATGACGTGATGCGTCATTGACAGGTTGTGTCCATTTCATGTTTTCCTGTAAGACTGTGCCAGAATATTTGGTTATTGTTTACTATTCAGTGATGCCTCTTTGTCATTCCAGCATCACGGTGGTGCAGTCTTATTTTGTGTACTGGGCAGGTATTGACTCTGCCGTGGTGCATGATGGGAGTCGTAGTCCTTGGATTGGGAGTAACATCACAAAGGTGGATGAAGAGAATTCAGATTTTGTGCTACAGCAAGATGAAGCTCTGCCAGGTATGCAATTTGTTAAATTATGAATACAGAATATCTGATGGACAGCTTTGTACCCGACTGTTTACCTGTAGTTCTACATTCAGTTAGTTACAAGTGGTAACTCCAGGCCAAAGCAAAACACCAACCAATCTTTCTGTCTCTCAGTCTGTATGTCACCATACCTTAAACCTTGCTGTTCTTTGACCTTGCTGCCTGACAGTCCTCGGATCCCTTAGAGCATCAATCAAAAAAACAATTGAGAAGGCAAGCCTTCCGACCACCCTAGGACCCCCTACGCCAACAAGCAGTGGAACCCAAGACTACAAATACCAGGAAAAACTAACAGAAGTCACTCATTCCGTCTTGGCGATGAACAGCTCTGGGACTTTGGCATCAGATCAGGAGGCCAATGAATGGAACAGCCCTGTGACTTTAGGGTCTCTTCAAAATGCTACCAAAGTCAGTGAGACTGACCCATATGCAACTTCAGGATCCCCCTCAGGTGTGACTGAAGAGGCAGGCGCTGACACAGGAAACCCTTTTACTCATACAATAGCAGAGGCTACAGATATGGAAGCTGCTACCAATCTTTTGCCCAACATCACAGTCCAAAACTCAACCAGTCCTCTCTCCCTGCTGCAGACCCTTGCCTCCCTTCTCCCTCTTAAAGATGGCAAGATGCAAAGAAAAGAGGCAAAGATAAACCTCCAGGATCCAGAACTGCCAACCATTCCTGGAACAAAAGACACAACATTAAATCCTGAAACCACCACCAAAGCTATACCATCACCCACTCATGGCTTCCAAAACCAAAATACGCTCAAACCCACATCTCAACACCCAAGAAAGTTAATTCAGGACCAAACTAGTTCAGTTAAGTCTGTTACTCAGAGTAGCTCACCACAGCCCTGGAGGACTGCCCTGACTGGGTCCCACTTGAGTCTAATCAAGGATGAAATGGGTAACCAGTCTCTGCCTCAGAATCTTCACCTCAAACTTTTGCTCCACTACCAAATGTCTTCAACCAACCCTTTTCACCAGGCAACCTCTCCATCCAAACCTCCTCTCCAGTCCCAATCTAGTACAAGTCAGACCTCTCCCCCCTACCAGTCATTTGCAGCTAAGCTCTTTTCCAAGATCCAAACCCCTTCACCAAACCTCATTCAGCCATCCGAAGCTCCTACCCTTCAGTCCTTTCCCATCAAACCTGTGAGCAGTTTACCCAAACCTGAGCCTGAAAACAGTCAATTTGGGCCAAAAGCTAGACCAGGGCAAACCAGTCCACCTCCCTATCAGCTTGATACAACTGCACCTCTGAGCAGCCCTCCTCATCCTAAACCTTTGAGCAGTTATCCCCAAGCCCTGCTTCAAACTACCCCAACTCAACCTCAGGAGCAAGCTAGCTTTCTCCAAATGGACCAGTCCCAAACGTGGCCCATACCCCATTCCCAAACTGGTGCACCACAGGCGCAGAGCTCTGGGTGGAAGCAAATGCAATCTTCAGCAACTCCTGGATCAATCAACCCTCTGCCCTTCACATCAAGGGTTGACCTAACCTTAATACCAGGTGACAGTGCAGAGGTCAAAGATTTTCAGTCTCAGGCAAAGATTGAAACCATGAGCCCAATCTTTGCATCCATTCCCTCAACAACTCCTTCTTCTTTTGCAGTGTCTGACGGCCTGTCTAGATTTAATTCTTTACTCCATACTTTTCCTGCCTCTTCCTTTGTTCACTCTACCACTCCTCTTTATTCCTCTGGAGGTTCAACCCTGGTATCCATACAAACTTCTGTCACCCATGTTCCTTTCTCACCTTCCTTCTTTTCATCCTCCATGAAGAACCAAGTCAAAACAGCTCCAGCCCTTTCTGCTCTACCTTCTCCCACGCCGATCTCCATTCCTCCTCATTTGCCCTCTGTCCAATCTTCCTCAACTTCCCCTAGGCCATCCTCCTTCAACTCTTCTACCAAACCCTCCTCAAACTCCTCCAACTATCCATCACCAGCTTCCTTCTTTTCCTTAGTCTCTTTATCTACTTCTTCCTCTACTCCCATGGCCTCCTCCCAGTCTATCACAAGTTCGACCTATTTGTCACCATCTTTCACCACCATCTCTCCAGCACTCTCCTCTTCCTCATCGGTGTCTTCCATTTCTTCTCCTTCATCCCCTCCTTCTTCCTCATACACCTCTACCTCTACCTCAACATCTTCATCCTTCTCACTGGATTTCACAAACCCGTCTGCCACCTCTTCTTCTATGGTGTCTTCGCAGTCTACTTCCCCTCTCCCAGGACCCTCTCCAGTTCCCCGTCGCTCTCTCTACAACCCCCTGACATCGGCCTCCTCCCCTGTGCCTTTCCAACAACTCACCCCTGGTCAGAGGTTGCCCGTCCAGAACCACATCACATCTTCTGATCCTGGGCCTAGCCTCAACCTACCAACATCAAGACCTGTGGTTCACCCAAACCCTGAACCCCATCCAAACCTTGACCCAAACTTCGAACTAAATCTTGGTCACGAGTTAAAACCAAACCTTCCCAACACTGACACTAATCTCAAACCCAAACGCCCCTCAAATCCCCCTGCAACTCCAGATAAGGAGGGGAACTATCCAGACATTATCCCCAGACACAGTGCGTGGGAGCTGGGCATGCTGCTGGGCTGCTCAGCTGGCTTGGGCATGGTGCTGGTGGTGGGGGTAAGGTACATGTACCGCCAGGCCTGTGGCAAACGGACAGAGGTGACGCTGAACGACAGGGAGAGAGAATATGGGAGAGGAGAGAGAGGTCTCATCCATGTTCAGGAGTGTGGAGATTTGGTCCGAGTCCGGAGAATCAGGGAGAACAGTTTTGTGCTGCTGGCAGAGTACGATATACTGGCATCGCCTGGAGACTAAAGACTGCTAACATAGATAGCTTTAGATATCAAAATATATCCTGAAATCAGAGCTGCTGGGAGGGAAGACATATTCACAACAGGTAAAGTTCCCTTAGTAATATTAGAGTCAACTAAATTAGCATAGGACTGAAAAAAAAAAGAAATACACAAAGTTATTGACAGCTAGTTAGCTTAGCATGCCTTTACAATTGATCCTTAGTCCTCCCCGAGTTTGTCACTGTTGCTACATCTGAAAAGTCTGACAAAAAGAAACATGGTGAGACTGGTTTCTCTTATCCAGGTGCTGCAGTGTTTGCACTGCCAGGTTTGTGTTTCCCTTCTGGGCATCAGTAAAGTAAAGTTACTCTGTATTTATTACTGATTACAGAGCATAGTTCTGACCTAATGTTAGTCCTTCTTTACTTTAGAAAGTTAAGCAAGTTACTTCTGACAACATGTGTTCATGTTCATGAAGTGTTGCTCAAACAAACTTGTGCAGCTATGTGTCTGTGCCACTCTGCAGTTACACATCAGCACCAGAGTTTCTGTGAAGTGCTGCAAAGTTCAGTTGATTCAAAACACACATTAAACACACATTAAACATGACTTAATAGAGACAGTTTCAAACACAAGTACGCAACTCAGCTTCACTGTAACTCGCAGCATTCACAGACAAACACTTGTCTTTATCTGGACACATTTTCCAAACAAATACAACATGCTAACATTATTAGCACAAGTCTATGGCATTTTACATTGTGTAAATTAGCCTAGTGATGAGCAGTTTTCCTCTGCTCATATGAAGCCAGGATAAATCACACACAAGTTGTGATCTATATAAACAGACTAGATGGGAGAATATTTGACCCATGCTTATAAGCATTTTGGAGACGGGAAATTGGCGACGCAGATGATGACGTGGAAGCCTGATTGTGGAAATTGTTGAATATTTTTTGCCGCACATCATTTTTGGCTTTTGTCTGAGTGTCCATTTTAGTATGGATCCTACGCATTGTTTTACAGTTGAGACCCCTGGTGGTGATTAAAACTAGTAAGAGCTGAGTAAAGCAGTTTCACATCAGAAATCGGTGTTTCTGTGACACTGTTCAGCGAGTCGTAGACAGGACGACAGCCTGACACCTGCTAATATGTGCTCACATTTTTTTCTCTGTTAACTTAAGATCCTGACGTTTTTACTGGGTGTTGAATTATCCACAGACAGACCCAGTAATTTAAACTGGTAAAAACACTGAAAAAACCCAGTTTCATGTTAATAAAACCCCCTGTGTTTTAACACTGCTGTTGTGCAGGGGCTGCTGACTTTGGTCGTTATTGCGAATACGCGAATGGCCCTGTCTGGAGCCAGCGTTTGGTTTGTCCGTTCTGAACTACTGCAGAAACATGGTGGACTCTGTAGACAAGGACCTGCTCCCTATGTAGATACAAACAGCTCATTCTGAAGTAACGGAAACACAACAGTTCTTATTTTCAGGTGATTCTACACTAAAATAAACACACTTATTAATATGACATATTCCATTTCTGCCGATACATCCCGCTACATCCTTTAACCTTTAACACTTTAAGCTGCACAACCAAAGCTCTACATCAGAATTACCAGCATGTAGTTTGTTCCACCCACCTCCACACTGTGGGGTACATTCATCACAGCCTTCAGGGGCCAGGAGTTTTAATCTTGTTTTCCAAACAGCTAACTTGCACAAGAAAGTGTTCTTGGCTAAATGTTTTTGCCCCTCTAGAGATTTCTGCCTCAGACATGTTCAGAGGACTAAAATCCCAATCTGCTTCCTGATAGAAAGTAGGATATTTGCAAAGAAATTTAGGATGAAACACACCGTTTGGTGGACAGTGTTGTTGTTAGTGACACTGGGGCTGTGCGTCCAGCTCTGTAATCGTATAGTCAGAGAACGTATGTGTATAAATGCAGGACTTACATGCTGAAACTCTCAAACACTCA
Organism: Epinephelus fuscoguttatus; assembly: GCF_011397635.1. NCBI lineage: Eukaryota > Metazoa > Chordata > Actinopteri > Perciformes > Serranidae > Epinephelus > Epinephelus fuscoguttatus. Next base: position 1,730,966 of record NC_064774.1, read on the forward strand.
TGTACATGTACTTATGAGGTTAATCTCAAACTCATTCATCTTTTTGTAAATTGTCATGTTATGCGCTTAATAATAAAGTATATTTTCAGTATTATACATGTTGTCTTTCTTGATTTTAGCTCTTGTAGCTGTGAGGTTTCATGGACCACAATGCTGGTTGTTGCTTAGTCATTTCAAATCACTTGGGGCTGTCTGTGTGTTAGAAGGCCTCTGGGGTCTGCTGGCAGGACTTTCACAGTCTTATTTCATTATTACTTCATCCAAACGGGGTGACAGAGGAGCCATCTGTCCAAAAAAAGATGGGTCAGTGGAATTAATGAGCTGCCAATAATTCCCTGAGTGTTTTTCCCCCATTTGATCAGACAACAAATACACGAGTTTATTCCAAATTTTCAGTATCTAAACTGGCCCGACGAGGAGCGCTGCCTCAATGTGATACAGAGGAGCTCTTATTAGACACAGGGGTGTTAAGACTACAAGAGAACGTTAGAAAAACAAATTCCAGGGAGTGTAATCTCTGGAGGTGCAGATTAAAATCTGGTTTTCACAGTGTGCAGGAGCGTGTGATGATAAAGCCAACAAATACCTGGCCCATTTAACAGCCCCTAGATGAAGCACAGCACATCCTGATTTAAAACATCACAGTCCATTGAGTATAATATTGCGATAACACTCCCGATATACTCTTAAATGTTCCTCTGATTCCTCTGCAGATAAATCCAGGTTAAAAACTAACCTGATGTTCATTATTAACTGAACAGAAAACATCAAGACGCTGCACCAGACCTGAAAAGAACATGTTTTTCAAAGTTTATTTCTGTATTTTAAACAAGTGAAAGAACACACTCATACATATCCTGCTCAATGTCTTTCTTTCCAAAACATACTTATAACAATCACACTGTAAACATAGACTGACCGTAAATTTGACTGTTGCTGGATGACCAATGAAATGGCATTTGTGCTATTGAGGCTTCGATGACCTTCATATTAACAGCGTCTGATTTTAGTCTGTTAAGGCCCTGACACACCAAGGTGACAGTCGGCTGTCGGTGACCCTTGCCGCCGCGGTGTATTCCTAATGGTTGACCCTCGTCAGCACTAATTGGCTTTTTTCCCCGCTAATTCAGCATTTTGAATCAGCCTTGGCGACTGCGAGCCCGACGGCAAATGAAATCACTCTGATTGGCAGTTCAGCTCAACGCGCAAGATGAGAAACCGAAGTGAGGAAAGTAAACAAAGAGCTTAAGTCAAGACCAAAACAAACTTGTTACACAAGGTCAGATTATTTCCTTTCCCCACTGAGCTCTTTAGTAGAAACATTTCCTGATGGTTTGTGTTGTTGGTCAGTGGTGCAAGGTAAATACGCTCTGTTCTTTCAACACTGGATTGTGCTGTTAATGTGCTAACTGGCTAACAAGCATCAAGACGGTCTTCTGGTTTCCCTTTTTGAATGATCATTTCAGACTTCCACCATCTGCTGGTGTTGAGTCATTTCCACTAACACAAGCACAGAACGTACATGTTGGTTAGCTGTCCGTTGAAGTCTTTCTGACGGATTCATGCGCAACTTTTTGGCCAAGACAAGGGTGACGCAGCAGAGGGCGTTCATTGCCGCTGGTTCTCTGAAGTCAGTTTGGTGTGTCTGGGCCTTTAGAGATGCGTAAATCTCGTCTAACTACACTGAAAGTGTCCGCTGTCTGTTGATAAAAATCTGAAATTCTCAGTCAAGTTAACACTCTGATAGATAACGGAGGTTTCCATGAAGAATACCTTCCTTTTAATACAATAAATAACCTTTTGCTTCTCTTGTGTGCCCAGCAGGTTACTGCAAATACAACAATAAGATTCAGGTGTCTTTCATCATCTCATGTTCAAGATCTACATCTGGGGAGATTTTGTTAAGTCCCAGTAAGGGTTGCCTCCCCTACCAACACCACGAGGATGTCGTATAGTCAGGAAAACGTCAACCTTATTGCCAGACATCAAAACAATTGAAATTGGAGGGTGCAAACTTCAAGATTATGTTCAGTCAGGTTTTTTTTTATTGTCCAGTGCCAGCGTGGTTAAAATACTTTATTTTTGAATATCTGCCCCTGGAAACGAGATAATGGCCAAGGTTAGAGAAGTCTTGTATAGCCACACGCTTCTTGCACTGTGCTAGCGCCAGAAAAAGAGCTATCTGAACCTCATAATTCCACACTAAGGGGAAAAAAGAGTCAGAGTTTTTACTAAACTACAGATATGTTTTTATTACTTATTTATTTATTTATTTATTTATAGTGCTTGTTTGTTTTTTATTGTGTCTGTATGAATGTTTGTGTGAGTGAATGTATATGTAGCAGACTCCCTGAATTTCCTTCGGGATTAATAAAGTTCTGTCTTTTCTCATCTCATCTCTCTCTCTCTAAACTTGTGAAAAACGTGAAGGATATTGCCTGACCAGGAATTAATGGCCTACGAGAAGGTGTGAACCGTCCAACACGCAGCGGTAATTAAGGACATCTCAAAGGGCACTGTCCACTTGCCGAAGAAAAAAAATTAAGAATGTTTATATTTTAATGTGTTTTGCAATAAAATCAAAAGTTTTATGACCCAGTTTCCCTGGTAACACCTTAGGATTACCGCCCCATAAGGTTCATATGCAATGGAAACATTTTTGACTTCTCGAGTAAGTGGGACGAACCTTGGATGCGTCTGGGCAACAGGAGATATTTTTAATCTGCTTAGCACATAGAGCCCTCTGAACCAGAAAGCCAGAAGGCTAACATGATGCTAGCAAGATACAAAGTCAATAGAATTGTGTACCATTGACAAACGGTAAATATAATTTGACGGTATGTTTAACTACAAGACGAGCCAGCTATCCAGCCATGTCACTGTCAGTGATCGGGATTCGTTACTGTCGGCCGCAGCCTGACGTAGTGAACAGAATAGTTCTGTGTGTTACAGTCTCCATCTGGTGGTGCTCAGAGGACCAGGCACTGAAGGGCCACATACAGTGTTGAAAAATAAAGTGTAAACAAAGGCTTTGACTGCCTCCCTGTTGCTATGGTTACTCATATTAGGCGCAGATACTATGTAGCCAGTGCATTAATTTATGAATGTACAGTTTCACGGGAACTACTCAGATGGTATTCATTATTAGTTTTAATGGACACTGCGGCCAGTCGGAATATGTGAGTATTCACCCACACCATGATGTACTTAAACACTGACAACATTAACTTTGCACAAACATTCATGGTTCCCAATATCTTTATAACTATTAGATCAATTGTGATGTGTCAGGTTCATGTTCCCCTCAGGATGAATTGCCCCTTCGCTAAGCCCCGCCCCTTTGTGATGGTCCATAAAGCTGTCGCAGTAAGCATGGAGCCCACACTGTAACTAACGGCACTCACTGAAGAAATGTTATATTTTTGGCAAAAATAAAGAGCAAATTCGGTAAAAAGGCGTCTACAGTCTGTGTTTGAAGGATATATCTAGGATGTCAAACTGACTCAGCAGTGAGAGTCAAAGCGTAGAGGAGACGGACCAGGTTAAGAGGCCGACCTCCAGGGAAGCCCTCTCGCCAAGGTACCGCTGCTTCTCTTCTCAGTTTCTTTTCTGAAGTACACAGTAAACTCCATAGTTTTGAAAGAAAATAGTGTGGGTGTGCGCAGGTGCAAAGATGCATTCTGGGTAGGGCATGAGCGACCGGAGCGAAACTGGAGCAAGAGATAAGGCTCCGCTCCAATCCAGTGACACAGAATATGAGGTGTACAGCTAACGATGTGGACCGTAGTTTGTTCAAGACAAACATCAAAAACAGATAAATGTTTGAATAATGTAAGAAAAAGATGTAAATAAGAGGTACAGGAAGGATAAAGTGATACTCTGCGTGTTAAATTGGACTCCCTACCTCCTGTTTATGTCAACACTTGATCATTTGGAAAGATCATCACCACAGGACTGCTTCTTGTCAACAAACACAAGTGTTATTTTAGAAAGTGACAGAAAAACAACCCTCATTATTAAACTGTATATTAAATTTCAGACAATCCAGCATTATTTCGTTTCAGTCAACAACATAAATGTGACAAGTGTCCACATTTTCTGGCAGTGACAGCTCGGATAAAAGTAGAGTAGAAAAAAAGTAGAAAATTGCAAGAAACATAAAAAAGAATGGTCCCAGTAACTCTTTCCTTCATGTTCCTGCCACGAGGTGCCGCTTTCCAACCAAACACTCCATTTGTCTTTAAGGAAAACAGCCGTCCTCTTTCTGCAGGAATTTTTGGGTATTTTATATAAAAATAAATCTTGTGGATTCTTTTAAATATAAAGGAATATATATGATGGAAATATGAGCTTTTCATTGTTGTAGAAACTGAGAATATCAAGGCGACTGGTGCGCCTCACTCCGTCCATGGCGCTGAGGTCTCTGTTGTTTGTAATAAGGCACATACTACTGTATTCTTCCGCTTTTGCACACTTGTGCACCAAAACGCTCGTCTCCTCCTCGTCAGATGGGCTGAAGAGTCGACAGTTTCACCGCCTGAACAGAGAGGAAGGAAGAACAGAACGTGTCAGAGACTCAGACAGGACAATGAACAGAGGAGAGAACGTGAGAGAAAGTTCCAGTGTGTGCTAAAATGTGAGAATTCCCAAAGCAAGTCTGGTGAGTGAGTCCGCCACCAACACCAAATTATCTGTGATAAGACAGAAGAGGAAAGAGACGGCTGACAGAGTGAAAGTTTGATCATGAACCTCCGGTGTACTCTGGTATTATTTCACTTCCTGTATCTGTCAGAATTAAACACATTCTCCTGTTAGTGAGGTTTCTGTCTGTCACAGCTGCTGCAGTTAGTCTAACTTCACAACCAGGTGAGTGTTAGCTTTCTGCAGTAACTTCATATCTAAAAGGGACAGTTCACCACAAAACTAACCTGTAGTGCTGTTTGTTAGAGGTGTGGACTTGAATCACGTTACTCTGATTCGCGTCCAAGTCTAGTCACAATTTATTACTATTACTTTAAAGTCTACTTGACAAGATCAGAAAAGACTTGCAACACAACTTTGACTTCAACACCAATGACGAGTGACTTCACTTGAGCCTTTTCGCCCCGTTTCCACCAAACACTTTCGGTATAGTACCTTTGGAACCAACAGCGACCCTTCAGACATGGTACCTAGACCCTCAGTCCGGTTAGCACTTCCACCACAGACAGTACCCATAAATGTGGGCGGGGTTGTTGTCACTCACTGCATCTCCTCATCAGCGGTGACACAGATGGAAGTCTGCACCTGGATTATCGTCCACGGAGCGGGGTTGCAGGTCGACATTTCCAGAACAAAACAGAACAGGCTGCAGTGAGAGTCTCTCTCCATGGGATAAACAGCAGCTTTGTGCATTTAGTCCTTCTCAGGCAAGCTCGGGGGTTTAGTGAAGTTATCGGCCGTACAGTATAATGGAACTAGATGGCACTTAGCTTGTGGTGCTCAAAGCGCCAAAAAACATTAATTAGAAAAACTCAACAGTAATATCTCTTCCCAGAAACCCTGACCTGGTCACTCCAGATAATCCACAGAGCTTGTTGTGGGTGTGATAAACAGACTGATAAACAGCACTACAGGTGAGAGGAAATATATGTGTGTTTGATTTACGGGGGAACTGTCCCTTTAAAAATGCCATAAAATGAAGAAACCCACTCACTGTAATCAGAGTGAAGGATGAGGAGAAATAGAGCTGAAACCATTAGTCAGTTATTCTAATGGAGAAAACAAATCAGCAGCTGTTTTTATAAACAATTAATTTACAACAGAAATGTTAAATCTCTAAAAACAGGATTTGTATTTCTTTGCGTGACATCATCATAAACTTAATGTTTGGGTTTAAGACTGTTGGTCGGACAGACATTATTACAGATACACTGAATCTATGGATGCACCCATGGGCGGATACTGAGACAACAGGGCCCCTGGGCACAGACATGCAGAGATCCCCACCACCTCGCCCACACAGGAGGTTTTTGTTTTTCCTTTTTGTTGTTTTGTGTCTTTTTGATGACATTTTGTGTCTCTTCAAAGTCATTCTGTGTCTATTTGTTATGACTTCATGTCTCAGTTTGTCATTTTGCATCTTCTTATGGTTGTTTGTGTCTTTGTGGTTGTTTCAGGGTTTTTGTTGTTGTTTTTTGGTCAGTTTGTCTTTTTTAGTAATTTTTGTGTCTATTTGTTGTGATTTTATGTCTTACTTTGTCATTTTGTGTCTCTTTTAGATAATTTTGTGTTGTTTTTGTTTGTTTTGTGTTGCTTTAAAGTCATTCTTTGTCTATTTGTTATGACTTCATGTCTCAATTTGTCATTTAACATCTTGTTATGGTTGTTTTGTGTCTCTTTGTGGTCATTTGGGAGTTTTTGTTGTTTTTGGCATCAGTTTGTTTCCCCTTGAGATAAACTTTGTGTCTTTTTTTTAGTCATTTTTGTGTCTATTTCTTCTGATTTTATGTCTTTGTCATTTTGTCTCTCTTTTAGATAATTTTGTGTCATTTTTGTTTGTTTTGTGTCGCTTTAAAGTCAATTTGTATCTATTTATTATGATTCTGTGTCTTTCTATGCCATTTTCTGTCTTCTTATGGTTGTTTTGTATATTTTTTAAGTCATTTTGTGTCTATTTGTTCTGATTTTATGTCTTTCTTTATCATTTTGTGTATTGTCATAGTCGTTTTGTGTCTCTGTTTGTGGTCGTTTCTGTTTTTGTTTGTTGTTTTATTACCAGTTAGTGTTCCACTGAGGTAAGATTTGTGTCTAATTAAGTCATTTTGTGTCACTTTGTTATGGTGTCATGTCTCAATTTGTCATTTAACATCTTCTTATGGTTGTTTTGTGTCTCTTAATGGTCATCTGTTGTTTTTTAATCAGTTTGTGTCCCTTTGAGATAAACTTTGTGTCTTTTAGTTATTTTATGTTTATTTGTGCAGATTTTGTCTTTCTTTATCATTTTGTGTCTTCTTATAGTTGTTTTGTGTCTCTTTGTGGTCACTTTTTGTTTTTCGGCCAGTTTCTGTCACTTTGAGACAAAATGTGTGTCTTTCTTTGTCATTTTGTGTGTCTTTGTACAGTTGTTGTTTTGTTGTTTTTCATCAGTTAGTGTCTCTGAGGTAAAATCTGTGTCTTTTTCTGTCTATTTGTTCTGATTTTGTGTCTTCTCACAGTCATTTTGTGTCCCTTTGAGGTAATATTCAGTCTGTTTTGGTCATTTTGTGTCTTTATGACCTGTTTGCGTCTCTTCATTGTCAGCTTGAAGCTTGCTGGTCGGTTATTTGTTAATTTCAGTGACATGTCCCCAGTGGGCCTGTTCAGTTATCCATCCATGGCTACTCCTAATGATTCATTTTATTATTTTCTCAGTTTATCTATTACTTGTGAATAAAATGTCTTAAAACAGTGTAAACATCTATTACAGTTTCCTGAAGGTGACGTCTTTGACGTGCCTTTATTTTTTTTTCAAACCAACAGTCCAAAACCAAAAGACATTTAGTTTACGTCCATAAAACAGAAAAAGTAAAACAGAAGTTGTAAATTCTCACATTTTAGAAGCTGGAAACAGCAAATATTTGGAATAACTTAAAGGATTATTTGATTATTAAGTGTTGGCGTCTAGTTTGAAATGACTAACTGTTGGAGCACTGGTCTGTGAATATGTTTCAAAAAAAGTGCACATGCACAGAAATGACGATCAACCCGCGCTGTCACTTTAAAATATAATATAAATATAAGAAGTAAAAAGAGGTTAAATTACAGAAAATTTAACAGTTTTTTAACAGTGGAATATCTTGAACTTAAAACATAATTCAACTAAAAAAAACAAATAAACAGTGAAAGAAGGGATGAATTAATATGTATGTATAAATATAAACATGGCACAAGAGGAGAAGGAGAGACCCCTCGCTGTCGGCAGAGGAGCTGTGGAGTGCGAATACTCTAAGCAACATGCATCAGAATGAATTACAGTATCATTACTGTGATTTACAGTAACTGTCCGGCATCACTGCAATCACCATAATTACCACACCCACCACCATCAGACCAGCGCATCACCACTGGTGCTCAGTCACAGTGAAGCAGGTGGTTCATGCAGACTGCCAGCAGAGGGAGCTGTTGCACACAGAGCTTGTTTTTAAAACCACCCGCAGCATGAAGGGAGAGCAGTTTAAAAAATACACGATCACAGCTGATCTGCAGTTTTGTTCATGACAGGTGAGAAGAGGAATTATTTTTGATGATTCTGGAGTCAGTTCCTTACTCACTCTGGGCAGCAGTGTTGGAATGCGGCCCTATCTCAACAACAGACTAGACTGTAGGAGAGGAGAGAAGGTGAAGAGGTTAGTGTTGGAATGCAGCCCGCTATCTTGTCTTATCCTCAGCCACCATCTGCTGTGTGGGTATCACCACCCCGAGTCTAGAGCACAAGATACTCTCATTTTAATCTAGGGCTGGGCGGGATGGCCTAAAATCAATATCACGGTATTATTTTGGGGGGATGCATACAAGTCTAGGATGGAAACTATTTATCATCAGAAGTAAAACGGTTGCTAATCCATCTATTATTATGTATAAAACGTTATACAGTATGGCCGACGCAAACTGAGTAAGGGTGCTTTCAGACCTTTGGTCCGAATCAGGAACGTAGCTGCATAATTGCCTAGAGTTGGTTCGTGTTCACACGGCAGCACTTACAAGCGGTAAAAATCAATAAATTATATTCCTTTAGTCCGCAAGGGTCCACCGCTTTTGTGGCTCCCTCTTCTTCTGTGGTGTGTGCTGACAGTTTGACGGCAGATGATAAAAGTGGATCAGTGTGGAGCCATGAGGAGAATAAGACTCCTCAAATGACTGCCTGAAACAAACAGATATGTCATATTTCCATCCTGTTTTCCACGTTATTTTTCACTGTTTGAGGTTTGACTGGCGTTCGTCTTGTTGCACCCTCGTCTTCTTCTTCTTCAGTGGTATAATGACACCTGACTGCTGCTGATCTCTGTCAACCTGCTGACTGACAGACTGACAGTTTGCCCACCCTGTCAGAATCTTATCTGTTCCATTCTGGTATAAAGCAGTGTTTGTGTGTGTGCGAACCAGTGTTTGTGTGTGTACCTTCTGCCGACTGGTCATCCAGCTGCGGATGGTCGGTACGAGGACGGAGCCGAGCAGGATCTGAGCCGGATGGTAGATCAACAGAGGGACTGAGATCAGAGAGAGATGCTCGTAGCCCTCAAACACGATCTTTAACATGGGGATACCTGCAGGGAGCGAGGGAGGACACAACACAGAGGAAATGAAGACGCTTCGACACTCTGCGTCCAGACTTCAAGGTCTAATCCCTGAAATTCTCAGATGGAAGCTGTCGGCCAAACGAAAATCTTTAATTCTAATTAATGTGAGGCGATGAAACTTAGATCGTCCTCTCCTCTTTTATCTCCTCTATGACCTCGATCACACCTCAGACTCCAGCAGACGATCGTCTTTGGAGCAGATGTCTCATACAAGGACTGAGAGGTGGAATAACATATATAACATAATGCACATTTAATTTTCGATAACTATTTTTTATTACCAAAGACCTGTGGACATTTTTACATTTTTTCATTGATGAAGTTTTATTTGTTTGTTTAATTTTTATGAATGACTTTATTTAGAACCAAAATGAAACGGCATGTTTCACCGACATGCACGACAACTGGTTCACACGTGTATCATGTGTAGGTACACAAAGAAGTCTCTTGGACCCACTGCCTAAACCCAACAGGAAGTCGGCCATTTTGAGGGTTTCCCACATGTTGTGTTTTAACAAACTCCTCCTACAGATTTCATCGGATTGCCTTCAAACTCACTTTGAGCGAGCTCGACTACTTTGTGATCAAAAGTTATTAAAAGCTCTACCTCACGTTGAAGGGCACACCCGCTGCGGAGCGCTGAATTTTGATGTCTCACCACGAAACAGGAAATTGCTATAACTTTGGTGTAAATGGTCCGATCTCCACCACACCACATGATTCATTAGTTCTGCCCTGAATACATCTATATGACAATACGCTGTGATAGTCATAGCGCCACCTAGTGGCGGCAGGCAGTGCTACTTATCAGACACTTTTGATTTACCTGAATTTTACATGCTGTGGTCGATATTTAATGTACAAAAACATGACAGTGTGTTCTCCAGCGCCCTCGAGTGGAGAGAGGAAGTGCTACATATTGAGTAACAGGTCATTCCTGGCTTCACGTTGAGCTTCAGGTCAGATCAAATCCACCTGAGTGTCATCTGAACGCTTCAGCAGAAGGGACACATCTCAAGTAAATCTGACCTTCTGTACAAACCAGTAAAGTTTGTCAATGCCACAAATTTAGTTAAATTTGATTGTTGACGTAGAAGTGATGCATATTACATATCCTGCAAACTTCTTAATTTTACATGTTGTAACTTCCTGTGTTTTTCGATGTTTCTGAACCTTCAAATTTTCAGATTATTTCCAGGGTCATGCAAAAAATATTAGATTTTTTCAATGCAACTAATCCAGTGTGTGTGTGTGTGTGTGTGTGTGTGTGTGTATGGGGACCTACCCAGAGTGAGAGACTTGTGTGTGGAGCAGAACATGATGGCGACAGTGTCTGCAGGGCTGAATCCTGATCCTGACCTGCAGAGACAAACAGGAAGTTAAGTGCTGTGACCTCTGACCTTTGCTATCTGTACATGTACAGTACGATGAGATAAAGCTGCAAATGCAGAGGGAAATGTCTGTGCAGCAGTTACAAAACAAAGTGGGAGGAGTGCTAAAATGTGCAGCAGTCTTTATACTTGTTACTGTGAATGTGAGACGTGAAGTTTTCTGCTGGCTTGAGGCAGTTTTTGACAGTTAACAGTTATAAAATGATATTTGCTGGATAAATAACGACAAAGCAACACGAGCAAAACACAACTGGTCAGCTCTGGATGTTCTCATGACACATTCAGGTGGCATTTTACTGCAACACGTGTGTATGATTTGTCGGGCAAACGAGCAGAAGGGCCTTGACACACCGAGTCGACAGGAGGATGTCCGTCAACTGGCTGTTGATGAGCGTTTTTCAGGGGATTTAGCGTGTTGAAACAGAGTCACAGACGTCGGAAGAGACGAGAAGAAGAGAAACAGGAGCGAAGAAAGTAAAGGAATGGATAAGACTTTGTTCTTTTGCCATCGTGTTGTGTTAATGTGCTAACTGGCTAACCAGCATCTTGAATCCATCGTGTCGGTCTTCCAGCTTCCCTTTTTTAATGACAAATACAGGCTATCGCCACCTGCTGGTGTGGAGTTATCTCCTCTTATGCAGGTGCAGATGTTTTCGTGCTGACTGGCTGTTGTCTTAGTGGTGCATTCAAGTGCAACTTTTTGGCTGAGACACAAGCGACGTAAGGCAACGCAACAGTCAGCCTTCCTTCTACTCGTGCGTTGTGTGCTTGGGCCTTTAATACAGGGTGTCTACAGCTATGTGACAGTTAAATTTAATTTCCAAGACCCGTTAGAGACACCTTATAACCAAGTTTAGGACAGATTTTTGGACAAATCATGTTTACTTATTTAAGTATTGCAGGTTAGTATTGTATCTGTGGTAAATGCAAACCAATATATTCTTGAATAAAATGTGAAATGGATGAAATGAAGAGAGGAAGAAGAAGTGGAAGGGAGAGTTAAAGAGGAGGAAGAGGAGGAGGAGGTGCAGACTCACCTGGTGGAGAAGGCAAACGTGAGCAGCATGAAGCTGAGCTGGATGGAGAAAACTGCAACAAGACAGACAAATTTCACTTGCAGATTTGTCGGCTGCACATCCATGATGAGAATCCCGGTAGATACTCAGACCAGCCCGTCTGGCACCAACAACCATGCCAACTAACATCTATTTCTTACCGGTTGCCAGAAGAATGGTTGGATGAAAGTATGGACTAGACCTAAACAACAACTGTCTGAATAAAAAGGCTTCACACACACACACAGACACACACACACGGGGTACTGACTGATGAGGACGACCATCAGCAGGCTGGTGGGGTCCAGCTCGATGTTGGGGTTACTGAAGGTGTCACAGAAGGTGGTGTAGATGATCATGAGCAGGACGGCGCTGCTGACGGTGCCGAACGGAAGCTTCCGCCGCTCCAGATACTCCCTGAGGAAACTACGACACACCTGCACACGCCCAGAACAAAAAGCTCACCGACTGCACACAACATTTAAAACACACGTTTAACCCTTTCTGTGTCAAACACTCTGATTCCTACCTGGCCCAGGATCAGAGGAACCACCACGGTCATGAAGAGCTGAGAGAAGATGGAGGAGAAGGGAACGGAGGACGACGAGCCGAGCTGGAGGAGGAGCACCAGGAGAAGATGACACAAACGCTGTCACATCACATTATTTACATTTACTGCGTGTGAATGCCGAAAGCTTCGGAATTCTTTGATATTATTACTCTTCAACCCACTTTCCACATTTTTCTACATACAATCTTCATTTAAATTTTCTCTCATTCATAACATTCATAGTTTCTAAAATATTCAGCGTTTTTCTGGCATTTCTCCTCCATTCAAATGAATGGGGGAATCTTCAAACTGGACACAACTTAATGCTTTTTCATGCACTTTGAAAGCCCGTCTCCTTACTCACACATTCACTTAGAAACTCCATTCAAACTTTAAAATGTTCCTCAATCTTTTGTACATTCAACTTTAATTCAACTTTCAAATCCCACTCAGTCTTTTTGAAATATTCAGACTTATTCAGAGCATAGTAAAAATGCCTAATGGGTCTCTATGGGCGGAATGTTTCAGAGCTAGCATGGAGGACTCAACTTGCTGCCACGTCCACAATTTTTACTCTGCATACATCATTTTTGGTCAAAATGGAGTAACAACTGTGCTCTTTCAAACAATGTTACTTTGGAAGCAATCAGACCAACACACTTGGCACAGTAAGGCTGAAAGTGAGAGAAACTCCACCAGCTGACGCAGTTAACTCCATGTTAAGAGAGACAGCAGATCATACCAAGTTTTCTAACCTGCCACCGTTCTCACATTTTTGACACTAGAGACACAAATTTCACACTGCTTATTCCTCAAGTTGTCCTCTCTCTCAGGGTATGCAAATTATAATGCGTTACTGTTTTTGAGGAAAGGCCAGAAGTTTGAGAGGTGTGCTTCAGCTAAACACCTGCATTCTCTAGTGTATTTATCTGGAGTAACAAATAATGAGCCAACTTTGTGGAGGTTAATATTGCAGGTTAAATTTGTTGTGTCAACAGAATATAATAGAATAAAGCCTTTACTGTCATTGTACAGAATACAACAAAAAGCAACACTAGACCAGATCAGTGCAGTAAAAAGACAGAGGGAGACGCCACAAAAACAAACTCAGCCAACAAACAACAACAGCCGACAACAATAAATGAATTTATTGTCAAGATCCAGCAGATTGTCCCAGAGTTTTCTCTCAACAGCTGTCTCAACCGCATATTTCCCTCAGGAGTTGGTAGAGACCAAAAAGAGAGCTAAAAGAGAGCGGACACTGGACTTGCACTCATCAGGTGGACACACACGCCTCTCCTAAGGGATGATAATGTTGCTCTGTGACTGCTGGATGTTTATTAAGGCGACTGTCTGTTGATAAACTCACAATGAGCTTTAAAATATTATCACTTTTTGGTGTTAACATGTTAAATAAAGTTGCGTTTTGGGAAATATTCTTAATGGCTAACTGGCAGAGAGTAAGATGAAAGATGAAAAACACCTTTGTATCTGTGTGATCAATAAAAACACGGCTCAATGTGAACTTTTGTTTTGCTTCATTGCAACCTGAAATTTTATTTGATTTTTTTGTAATGGATGACACAAACCTGTCAAAATGGTGAAGTAAAATGAAATTAAAAAACTGAAGAGTGATGCATTTGTGTTCACCCTGTTTGCTCTGATGCCACTAAATAAGACCTGGTGTGACCACTCACCTTCAGAAGTCCGTCAATAAGTTAAATAAAGTTTAACTTTGTTATTATTTACTCTTGTTTTTAGGTGTATTTAGCAAAATATATATAACATGTTGATTTGTGAGCTTTAGAGGTGCTGGTCGGTAGATTATTTTCTACCTTTAGAGCCACGCTAGCTGTTTCCATCTTGGTGCTAAACTAAGCTAACTGCCTCCTGACTGCAGCTTCATATGCACCACACAGACATCAGAGTGGTGTCAATCTCAACGTCAACTCTCAGTAAAAAGGTGAAAAATGTAAATAACAAAGTGTGTAAAAACTCAGCAGGTCTGACTTACAAACAGCAGCAGCAGCACTGGAGTCACGATGATTCCCTGCAGGACAGAAAGACACGATTACAGCTCCGACTCCCCACAGAGCTCACGCTGAGCTTTCATTACTGCTCCATGTGTTTAAGGGAGATTCATCTCATCTTACCAGGAAGCTTCCGAACGCTGAGTTGAAGATGGCAGCAGCCTGAAACACACACACACACACACACACACACACACAGTCAGTCTCTATGACAACGTGCCAACACACGGCTCATGACTTTACAATATTACACCATTTGTCAAAGACTGCAGGATAATGACCTGCTAATGTGTGTGTGTGTGTTACCTCGTTGCCTCCGACAGCCTTGGTGAGAATAACAGCTGACGAGACCGGAGGGGGCATGCAGCTCACGGTTTGTAACCTAGGCAACAACAGCAACAGGATGAAGAGGAGAAAAACGATGAAGAAAAAAAGGCAAGAAGAGTCATCTTCATATATCTCTTTCCTCGGATGCCTTCCTTTAAAAGGTCAGAGGTCAGGGTCTGAAGCCGACATACATGTGAACCTCCACCTCCTTCCAAAATGTATCGAGAAGGGAAAGAAGTCTGAAGAGGTCCAACTCCAGGCATTGTGCCTTTCTGCAAACCATGGATATGTTATGTAACCTGCTGCCTCTGCACGCCCGTCGCCAGGCACCAGACGCAGGGTTCAGGATCGTTGTTGAAATCTTGACTGCGTTTTGTTTCACAGTAACACTGTCGACCTCTGCTGCTGGCATCACATCCTTACAGGGCAAGTCACAGTAAAGTTTGAAATACAAACAGTGCAAATGTCAAAACTACGGTGTCCTGCCAGGGCCAAACAGTGTGAACTGCCACATTTACTGTGGAATAGACAGCAGACCAGTTTCCTGTGGTTAACATGTGGTTCAGGTACAAAAAACACTTGATGTCTTTTTGTAGCACTATTCCAACAAAAAATCCAGAGGAGATGTCTCTCTTAAAAAGCAGCTTTTTGTGATCCCAGCTGGAAGCTTAGTGATGTCTCGGTAAAACAACAACCATTTTTCATGGCACTATCCCGGCAGGAAAATTTTGTCTCAGTAAAAAACAACCACTTTTTGTGGCACTATCCCGGCAGGAAACTTTGTGATGTCTCAGTAAAAAAACAACTGTAGCTGTTCTTTGTTGGTCTTCAACAGTTGTCAGCTGTTTGGCAGGCACCTCCTCTGGATGTCAGGCTAAACACCATCCCCTCCACCTCCTGCTGACAGGCTCATAACTACGTCACTTTAGAAACACTGATATGACACATATAAAACATACAACTGTAGCCTATTCCTGGTTTGCAGAAACATACAATGGCAACATTTTCCTCTGGCGACTGAACCCTCAAACAGCTCTTTAAAATCTGTCCCAACAGTGAGGAGCAGCCAAAATGTCCTCCCTTTCCAAAAACGACCTCACTCCTGGAGTCCAACACTCAAACCGGTCCTCACATATGTAGATGTAACAGCACACACAGAGACACACAGCGCGGCCTGTGGCAGCAGTGAATGTGGGTCTTTGTGTCTGTACATAACTCGCCCCTCAGGTACAGTCAGGCAGGGACCAAATAAAGGACGGCATTCACACACACACACACACACACTCGTCCTACCCTCTGAGCAGCCATTGGTCGATGGCGGTGAGTGCGAGCACTTTGAGCAGCAGCCAGATGACCAGTGGGAAGAAGATGAGCGTGAAGGACTGCACGAAGAGGTGGAGCCGAACGTGAAGCAGCGCACTCGTCAACTCCTACGGACACATCAGGCACATTCATCAGCTGCTTCCATCACCATTATAAATAAAGTTTACACAGCGACAGTGGAGGGGGTTCTCACCTCTGTTTTCAGTGACAGGCCGCTGTTGAAGAAAATGAGCGAGACGGCGACATACGCGATGGTGATCTCTGGCCTTAATGGACCTGAGAGAGAAGAAAATGCACTGAATTATCACTGAGATACGAGTATTACTTCTCTTCACCAACCACCAAACCTAACCACGATGGTTGTTAGTGCTTTTATTTTGAAAGAGACTGCATGTAAATATTACAATTCCTGTGAAACTGAAGTGTATTTTGAAAGAAGACAAGGTCCCAGTTTATTTCACCTCCTCCAGATTATTCTCAGTTTTTTGGATTCTTCGTTCACTGTGGAGGCCTGAGAGAAAAGAAAGGTTTTATTCACTAATTCAACGTAACACCCAGAGATGGGCAAGTCACGGCTAATCTCTGACTGACTGGTTTCTCTCCCTTCTTGTGAACTCTGTCACCAGCATCACATCTAACTGTCTCTGGTCCTCCATCATTATCACTTACTTCTGGTTTCTTATATTAATGCCTGTTTGTCATGTTTGTGTCACTGAGGGTGATTTATTATGTTTTGAGTGCTTTATGCCTGGTTCACACTGCACGACATTTGTGTCCATTCCGACAGTCACTGTGTCAGATTAGGCGATTGTGGAGTCATACGACAGACATGACACATTACACGAAGGTTCACACCAATTATCCCTGGTCTGCTTTCACGACGTGTGTGATGTCATTGAGTTATTCTTGTCCTATTTTTATTATTATTATTATTATTATTATTACTATTACTTCAGTCACTGTGTCTGTTCATGTGCCAGCCGAAATGTTGTTGTAGTAATGGAAAAAGCCCCACCAGATGGGCAGAGCTACATTTGAAGTACCGCATGCAAACTATAGCCATGTTTCCATCAGCCTGTTTAAATGCGCATCTAGAAGTATCGCATCGGAAAATTATGATGGAAACGCCAAAATTCGAATTAAAATCCGCTGATTTGCACAAACTAAAATACGCTCGCTTTAGCCGGGTTTTGGTTGATCCGAAAAAATGCTGATTCGCAAAACGGGGGATGGAAACAGTTATGTTCAAATTAAGTCTGACGTAGTGCACCTCTCTCCATGGGGATATCCACACTCCGGGTCGGGAAGACGGTAATGCATTTACAAGCTGGTTGCCAACCGCCAGAAAACGTAGAAGAAGAAGAATGCGAGACTTGTTTTGTTTCCAGTTCTGTGGAAAACTCGCGCGAGTTCGTAGTTTTCACCAAAGTCCGTACATTTAATGGAAACGGAAAGAAAATCAAACACGCTAGAGTTTCTGTTGGAACGTTGTGGGGCGTCCCAGACGTGGCGTCGGTTGTCGTCTACTATGACACACTACACGAGATGAAACGATGGATTATCACGTACGACACTCATTGTCGTTCACGATCAGGCTGATATCGCGTAGTGTGAACCCAACATTATACTGAAGGCGATGTCGTATAAAGTTTCTCCTGCCTTTGACTATTTAAGTTTAACTTTATCCCTAATGTCAGATCCTTTTGTTAGTTATCATGAGCTATACACTTTATACATATTTCAGCTTCATACATGTTATGAGTTTGTTGTCCGTTCACACATTGTTTCTTGTCTTTCTTATACGTTTGTGATATTTTTCAGTTTCTGACACTTTATGTGCAGGTTTGTCACAATATTTAATAATTCTTATTTTATTTCACTGTTGTTTCTTTTCTATTTATTTGGCATTTAACCTTTTTCTTGTTTTTAAATATGTTAATTATTCATAGTATACATTTATGTCATTTGTATTTGCAATTTCTGTTAATGTGCTTTCTGTGTAGGGCTACATCAATGCATTTTACACCCTGATGAAGACTCTCGTCGAAACACGTTGGTTATACATGGATTTTTAACTACAGTCAGTCCCTCAGATGCATTTTTGGACTGACTGCCTGTACTGTGGACTTTTACACTGAGTGAACTGGCCAGTGACACTCCCGACAGTAACACTGTCACATCATGCATTGTCCAACTCCAGTCACATTCTGGCAAAGAGATAATATATATTATAAATGTCTAAAAAAATATTTCCTTCATGTTAGTTGTGAAAAAATGCTTGAATTAAATGTTTAAAACTTTAACACATAAAATAAAGTCTCATAAACAAGGTTAAAAACAAGACATTTGTAAACCATTAATTGTTATGTCATTATTATTATTTCTGATTTCAGCTTCTAAATGTGAATCTTTTCTGGTTTATCGTGACAATAAACTGAATATATTTGAAGAAACACTGATAAATATTCTGTATTTTTTGACATTTTTAGATCAAACAACTAGTCGATTTATCCAGAAAATAATTGACAGATTCATCAGCAATGAAAATAAATATTAGCTGCAGCTCTCACTCACATCCTCGCAAGGTAAAAATATATATATTACAAGCACAGAAACATTTCAAACAGATGTTATTTCTTCATGTTTAGTTGTAAATAAAGTTCTGTGTGGCTGTGGTGCATTCAAGACTTACCAATGCATGGGAATTATACCTTTCACCTGCTCACAGAATAATTACCAACGATAATCCAAACAATAATTGCCATTATCACTTAATCTGAATTATAATTGATTATTATTTTCTCTATTATGTCATTATTAAGTTTTTCTGTCTGAACAAAAGCACTGCTGTCTGATGCAGGAGTTTCCGAGGAGCACGTGAAGGCAGCACGCTGACAGTAGCAGCACAGTATCTGAACTAATCTGCAGGATAAGATGTGAAGGTGTGACCGAGCTGATACCTGCTGCCTGTCACAGATTACACTCCACCTATCACTGCAGGTCGCACCTGTGTTTGCTCAGTGGAATCACCTCCAAGATAAAAATGTTTTTATCTAAATCACAAACGTTATTTTCTGCTCGTGTCACAGGTCAGATATAATGAGCTACAGGGGCCGTTTCCGGTCTGTCACGCCTCACAAAATCCGCTGCTATGCGGGAACATGAGTGAATAAAAAGGTATGATGTGAGCCAATAAGACTGCGTCACTGTGCACGCGCACACAGGCTGTGTGACACCCAACCGAGGGGGGTGTGTTCGTGTGTTGACATTACTGCTGAATGCAACGTGTCACTACCGTGCCAGGTAAGGAGGGGGGAATCACACACACACACACACACACACACACACACAGAGGAAGCACTGTGAGAGGGAGTCCACTACCCCTAGTTATACATGTTGTCTTATGGTGTGTAACAAACCAAACTCCATTCGGAAAATCGCTAAATTTAGAATAACCTTCATTTCAAACAAGTATGTCCTCTTATTTTGACATCAACTCATGGCTCACTGTAATCAACAAGCTCCGACCTTTAATTCGGCGCACATCATGCACAGGTCCAACACGTATACTCTATAATGTACGTGAAAACGAAAACTCCATTTAGAAAAGCGCTAAATTTACAGAAACCTTCATTTTAAACAAACACACCCATTCATTAAACCACTATTTTGTAGTTTGACATAATCAACAAAGTTCGGACTTCATCTCGGCGTGCGCCACGAACAGGAAGTGAAACCTGTTGGAGCAGAAATTCAACATTTTGCGTGCATTTTCTACAGTCTACGTCCGGACGCGACGGGCGAAAAATAGTTGAACTAAGTCAAAAAGTTGGCAGTTTATTGGAGTTAAAGTGCGGCATGGTGAAACAGTCCAGTGCCGATTTTTCCAGTGACTCCTAGCGTTTAATTTAAAGTCGTAAGTCTTCCTCTACGACATCTTGTGCGACTATAACAAAACTGTAAAGATAAAGAGGAGAAACTCTCCAAGCCTGGCACCAACCATCACCACAACACACCAAAAGTGGCCGCCTCCGTGTGTTCACGTCAAACAGTGTCTGTTAGGAGGTTTAATTCACACGTAGATATTTTGGGAGAACTTCACTGGAGGTTCAGACCCAACTCCGACTCACTCACCTCCTCTGACACCGACGCTGGGCTGCAGTTTGGCCGATAAGATGACCAGCACGATCCCGATGATGAACCATTCCTTCCGCACCCTCGCCAGCAGGCCCATGGTTCAGCCCCGGGTTCTCCCGATCAGCCCGCCCGGTCCTGGTCTCACCAGCCGGACCGAAGTTTCACAACTCCTCAGCTTCTTCTCTGGAGCTTCTATCTGTCACAAAACAGAGGGACAACCACCGGAGCCACTTCCGGACACATGGGCACAGCACGGCCGTAATGACCGCAGGAGAGGCGCAGGAGATTTCTAAATTACCGTATCACAGGTAGGCGCAACATACCGTAAATACAGCGTGTGTACCGTTTTACATAGCGAACACAGGTCATGTAAAGACGCAATATGTTTAAAAAGAAACATGAACTAACTTTGAGAAACTGTGTAATTTAAGACACATTAAACCCATGTACATGACAACTGAATAATAATATATTTATATATTTAACTTATTGTAAATAAACTTTTGGTGAAATGCTAAAAAAAAATTAACTTTTTTTTAAATGTAAACAAATCAAATATTTGTTTTAGCAAATCATTTTAACAAAATTAAGTTTCCAGAAAAAAAAAAAACTGGAAAAAAGTTTACATCATTTAGTTTATAACAGAAATAGGTTTGCTAGTTTTAACTGAATTGAAATATGGTTTTAAAAACAATACAAAAACTTAAAAAATAATTTGACAAATTAATATTTTCTAACCTATGTGATGATAATAAAACAATGCTATATAGCTTTAATGTAATAAACCAACTTTAACTTAATGAACAGTTTGGGAAAAATAATTTAAACAATTTAATGAAAATGTTTTAAGTATATCAAATCAAAGAAAATAAAAAATAATAATTTTAACAAACAAACTACAAAGGTTTGACATGAAATATGTTTACGTCATTCAGTTATAATTTTAAAAAACCTTTTAATGTTTAAAGTAAACAAATCAAAGAAAAATTAGAAATTTATTTTAACAAAATAAAGTTATAACAAAAATAAACCTTAAAGGTTTGACCTGAAAAACGTTGGTAATCATAAAAAAGTTTAAAAAATAAGATAAAATAGGGTTTAAAAAAAACACACAGGAGGAGTTAATGTATATGATAACTAAATACTGCTGTATTCTTTTAATTATTATATTTTATTATATTATTTAAATTCTAAACGTTTGGACGTAAAAAAAAAAATAAACCAGAGAATCTGAGCGAATTTAACAAAATAGTTTTACAAAAATAAACAATAAAGGTTTTTAAAAAAATATTTTCAACCTATGTGATGATAATAATGCATTTTTTTCCATTTAATTAATATATCATTTAAATGTTAAATTTAAACCTTTTGACATGAAGACAAATCAAAGACAATTTTAACAAAATGAAGTTTTACAACAGTAAAAATCAAGGTTTATAATATAAAGTCTACATCATACAGATGATCAAAGAAATTGTTTTTAAAAAAACTATTATATTATTATATTATATATATAGATATTATATTTGGTCGTTTAGATTTTCATACAAATTGTTAAACGAATCATTAAATGAATATGGAGTATAAAGGAATAATAAACAATCACTTAATGATCACAGTGGTTTAAACTGAAAATGTAAAAGTAAGTCTGTTTAAAAAAAATAATTAAGCATGTAAAAGTTTCTAAATACACAAACAATCTAAATAACGTTCTTCATTATTAAAAAAAAAAGGAAAATAACTTGTAAATAATTTTGGCTTATTATTCTAATTATTCTGACATAATTTATCACATTAATAATCAACAGTGTTTGACGGTACAGTAAAATAAATAAAAGCTTCTATTTTTTATGATCTAAGTAGGAAACACATTTTTTTCAAGTATTTTAAGAAGTTACATCATCATTTTAAAATGCAGCCAGTGAGATCACAGATTGTATTTCACTCCAAAACATTTTTATTCTGCACAACAGCAAATAATCACGGAGAATAAGCAATATATAAAAACGAGTCGAGGACATTCAGACCTTCATGCTCCTCCTCTTCGTCGTTTCCTCTGCTCGGCTCAACAGACACAAACATATGAAGAGCTGGCGGACAGACAGGGCTGACTCAGCGAGCTCTGATGATGCGTCTCTGCCTGTTTATTAACTCATTATCTTACAAGCCGCAGCTGCGATCTGAAACCAGACGCCAGCTGATCAGGAAATCTGTTATGTGCACTATTGCATAATGTTTGTTGCTTTCAGCTGTGGTGACTGTGCTGCGTTCCCGAGCCCGGGAGAACGCCGTTAAGTGTCACCCCTGGCTCACACTGGACAGCTCATCAACAGACACAAAGTTATTTCTTAGATCTGTACTTCCTCCACCTCTGCTCATCATGTGTGAACAGCCCGATTAAAGCTGATTTCTAAATGTAAGAGCCGATCTCAGGCGCTATGACTCAACAGGAAGTATCTTCTTGACCTTTGTCTTTATGATGTCGAAACTGTGGGTCGTTTAGCTTGGGATATTTCTCAATCTGCTTTGATCAGTTACACGAGAGCTAGGATCCAGGATGAAGGATTCAGAGGTTATCCTTTAATGTGAGTAACTGTAGCATAAAAGCTCCTCTTAAAATGGAGGTAACTTAACACGCCTGTCATGTTTTTATCATGTCAATAATTTGACTGGCACGGGGATAAGATGATGTCATGTTACAAACTTACAGTGTTTATTTCCTGTAACGTGCTGTGATTTGGAGGTGTGTCTCCCAGCAGTCCCAACAGCAGTATTCACCTGGTTCTTCATGAAGCGTTAACACCAGGCTGTAGCAGTACTGAGTCCCCCAGCTCCTTCCACGCCAGCAGTCGTTGCAGGGCGTCGGTCGAGGTCGACTGCACGTCTGCGCTGTATTTCCCGATAAGGCAGCGGGCGCGAGCACTGCCCACCAACACCTGACAGGAAACACAGTGATGCTTGTTAGGTAACAGATGTTGGATAAACCACCTTTTCCTGGTGAGCCATGACTGTGAGCGCAGCACCAGGACTCTGACACTGACGCAGGTAAATAGAATTCAGCCATATTTAACTGTCCTGCAGCGACAACACAGACGTCTCATTTACAAGACGTGTATAACGAGGACAAAGTGTCTCCGTCTCCGTCCCTCCCTCGGCCTCTCTGCTGATGCTCTGTGCAGAAATAACAGTTGAAATTTCAAAGCTAAATCCATCACACCGAATCTGAATCATCCCCTCCTGAAGGACTTTCCTCTCCTCTAATGGGACAGTGAAGGCATGACAGTGTCAGGGGAACTGTACCTGTGCTTTCTGCAGCAGAGCCACATCTCCCAGGTTACAGGCCACGTCATAACCCTGCAGGAAGTACTCACGAGCTCTCTCATACTGACGCTGCAGAGAGAGATGCAGAGCTTGGTGAAAACACCCGACACACGTTGTATTTCAGGTGTTACATTTGGAAAGATTCTGTAATTCTGTCTCCACATTTAAGACTAGACTTAAGACTTTCCTCTTTGATAAAGCTTATAGTTAGGGCTGGCTCAGGCTTGCCCTGTACCAGCCCCTAGTTAGGCTGACTTAGGCCTAGTCTGCCGGGGGACCTCCTATAATACACCGGGCACCTTCTCTCCCTCTCTCTCTCTCTCTCTAACTCGGCCATACTGCATGTCACTAACTCGGCTTCTTCTCCGGAGCCTTTGTGCTCCACTGTCTCTCAGGTTAACTTATATCGCAGCGGTGCCTGGATAGTGTGACGTGTGTGGTTGTGCTGCTGCCGTGGTCCCGCCAGATGCCTCCTGCTGCTGCTGCTGCCATCATTAGTCATTAGTCATACTTCTTCTGTTATTATACACAGCAATAGTCACTTATGATGTACATGAAATTAGAGGTGACACATTAATTTGCAACTACTGATTGATTGTCAGTGAAGGGACAGAATGTGTGTGTGTGTGCGTGTGTGTGTCATACCATTGTACAGTAGATATTGCCCAGACACAGGTAGGCGTTCACCAGGTTGTGTTGCAGCCCTTCACTACGGGAGATGTCAGCAAACTTCTCCAGACACTGGAGTGTGTCATGTATGTTTCCCTCACTGACGCGCGCACACACACACACACACACACACACACACACAAAGAAGAACCACTGTAAATGGGAGTCTACACGTACACCTTGTTCTATCATGTGTGTGAAAAACCAAACTTGTTTTAGAAAACGGCTAAATTTTCACTAACTTACCTTTTTAACAAACACACCTGATAATCACGCCGTCTATTTTTAGCGTAACATAATCAGGAAGATTCAAACGTTATCTCGGCGTGCATCATGTACACATAAAGTAAACATGTACAAACATGTGCAGTGACTGTGGCGAGAGGACGCCTACAGA
This sequence comes from Epinephelus fuscoguttatus, assembly GCF_011397635.1. Taxonomy (NCBI): domain Eukaryota; kingdom Metazoa; phylum Chordata; class Actinopteri; order Perciformes; family Serranidae; genus Epinephelus; species Epinephelus fuscoguttatus. The sequence goes on from NC_064774.1 coordinate 1,755,483, forward strand.
TTCACTGATGTGGAAACGTATGCAGACACACACGTAAATGACCATGAAAATAAAGGACACCACAGTGATGCATAAAACAGGGCATATACTGTGTGTGTGTGTGTGTGTGTGTGTGTGTGTGTGTGTGTGTGTGTACCTCTGTATAGACTTGGCCATAGCCTTGTAGGCCTTTCCCAGCCCGTCTGCATCCTGCAGTGTGCCGCAAATCTGCATGCAAGTGTTGAAGAACTGGACACACACAGTTTGTGTTTATATAAAGGATGAGTCTGGTGATGTTCTTCATTCTTAATACTGTCAGTGAAACCCATGAAAAGACACAACAACACACCAGTAAAACCACAGAGTCTGCAAGTGTGGCCTTGGTCTTTTCATGGGATTTGATGACATTAAAACTTGTGAGGCAGAGCTGTAGACACACACATACCTGTTTGGCTGTGGTATGGTCTCCTGCGCTCTGATAGGTCAGTCCGAGTCGATAAGACGCCTCCCCTTCAATCTGTTTGTCGTCAGCTGAAACCCACATCAACACAGCTTTTATCGTCTACTGTACTGCAATTATCTAGTTATGTCCCTGCAGGCCACCGTACATTTCATCCACTCTAACAAAGAGTCTAATCAGAGCAGTAACGAGCTTCACTCTGACCTGCACTCACACGCAGGTATACGTATATGTTGTCGCTGCCCACTGCTGCTTCTGTCTTTGCTTTAAGCATCACCTTCATTCATTTATTTTCCGTAACCGCTCCTGTTGGGGGTCTCTGGGGGGGTGGAGCCTGTCCCAGCTGACACTGGGTGAGAGGCAGGGTTCACCCTGGACAGGTCACCAGACTATCACAGGGCTGACACATAGAGACAGACAACCATTCACACTCACATTCACACCTACGGACAATTTAGAGTCACCAGTTAACCTGCATGTCTTTGGACTGTGGGAGGAAGCTGGAGCACCTGGAGGAAACCCACCCTGGGTTCAAACTGGGGGCCCTCGTGCTGTGAGGCATCAGTGCTAACCACTGCACCACCGTGCCACCATCTATGTATCTGTGCGCTCATTGGTCGACCTCTCCCACACATACAGTGTGTGTGTACCTACACTCTTTAGCCATGCTGTAGCCCTTGTGGAGCAGCCTCAGTGCCTCCCTGTGGTCTGCGGCCTCCAGTTGAGCGTCAGCCAGTCGGCTGTAGATCCTCCACAGAATTTTGCGGGCCCGGAGCCTCAGGGGGAGACCGGCTGAGTCCAGCCAGCCGGCGCCGTCTGCCTGCTGCATACACAGCTCCGCCTGCTGCTTCGCCTGCTCTAGCTCATCTGCAGCACATCAGACCCGTCTGAATTAGCTTGTTGCAGAGAGTTGTGGAACCTTTACAAGAAGAACCCATCTTTATGTGTGTGTGTGTGTGTGTGTGTGTATGTGTCTGTGTGTGTGTATGTGGGCGCTGGTCACCTAGTTGCAGGTAGAGCTCCGCCATGCACGCCTGCGCCTCTGTGGCCGGTCTGGAGTGGCCTCCTCGCTCTAGGTCTGTGCAGCTGTGGTAGAAGTGCAAACTGAGCCAGAGATCCTCCGGAGCAGAGAAGTACCGACCTAGAAACAGACGCTGCTCACACACCACTGTCCAGGACCCTGCACACACACACACACACACACACACACACTTATCTTACTGACATACACACCAATAATCTGACCGCTGCACGTATCCAGATATTTTTGTAAACAGACATTTTCCTCTGCGTTTTGGCCTCTCGTTGAGGTCACTAACAGATATTTTTTAAAGCGCCCTCTGAAGTGAAGATTTATCAAAACTCCGGTTACTGTTTGTCTGTGTGGACGTGTTTGGAAAATGATGATGTCATCTTCTTAAATCGCGCATGCCTATTGTTGCTTTGTGTACTGAGCAAAGACTGGAAACAACAACAACAACGGTTAAAGTAAGTAAATAAATAAATAAATATAGCGATAAAATTAATTTTGAACATAAATAAAAAATAAAATTAAAAAAAACAAGAAACAAAAATCTCAACTTTGACAACTGACAAAAAATGTTTTTCAATGGAATGCCGTCAGTGTTCAATAAATAAATAAAGCTATTGAATATATCTTGAAAGTGTGTGTGTGTGTGTGTGTGTGTGTGTACTGGTGTTTTCAGCTTGCTCCGCCTGGCTCAGGTGCAGTCTCATGGTCTCCAGTTTGTCCCGCTGGTCCTCCAGCGGAGTCTGAAGCTCGAGATCTGACCCTGGTTCAGCCGCCGCCCTGCGATCCTGATCAGAGCGCAGCAGAGAGAAGAGCTCCGAGAACGTCCTGAGAGAGTGAAAGACCGTGGATTCACGGGACGATAACAGACAACTGCTGAGCGTGGACACTTCCTGTGCCTTTCAAAGTAAAGTCACACATGGTCAAGTCATATAGGTTTGGATTTATTTTGATAAGACGCAGCTCCTGATAGAGTTTCACATTTTTATTTAATTTTTTTCTGTGACTAAGTGACCAATGAAATCTTGCTGAGTAATGACGTTTCTGGTCGAGATCACCTGTCAGTGGTTTGATGTTGTGGCTGACTGATACATACCTGTGATAGCCTTGCTGAAGCAGCTCCACACAGATGTTCTGCTTTGGACTGTTTTTGAACCTGCAGAGAGTTGAGACAGCGAAGAGGTGTCGACATTAACAGGAGAGCGAAAGGAGGATGAAGATGTCAGGATGAAAAGCAGGTTGCCAACATGCAGACTACCCATAGGGTTCAGTACGGCGTTAATGGACATCGCTGTCTGATATCTAATATGGCCGGAGAAAAAAAAACAACCTGTAGTGCATGAGAGCGTCCCTGCGGTCTCAAAAGGGAGTAATGAAAATAAACGACTTATTATTGGAGGAATAAATCTGAATGTGGAGTGCCACCTGGTGAACTCACAGTGATATTTCAGCCTTGGAGGGAATCTGAGCTGATTTCTGGGACAGCGAGTCCCTCTCCTGCTGCACCCTGCTGGAAAAAAAGTAGAATCATCTTCAATTTCCTGATCACTGACATTATTTTCTACCCAGCAGCTGTACTCCTCACCTGTGCTGAGTGCTGTTCCTCTGTTTGTTGCTGTTAGTGGTAATATCCGGGAGAAAAGCTTGGGCATGCCGCTGTGTCACCGCTGCGTTCATCTTCACCTGTCAGTCAAACTCAAGTAGAGAAACAAACACTCAACACCCATCACCTGGAGTCTGAGTCAACTTGACATGTTAGCTAATAATAATGTCCTTTTTCATGACCTTAAATAAACGTCACTTCACTGTGACGCTGTAAAACGAGCAGCTCTGGCGGTCTACATGCTTCGTTGTTCAATTATCGTATCATTCATTACTGGGTGCTAATACTTGCTGGTGAATCTTTTGCTGCAGCCGGAGGATTAAAGTTTCCTGTTAAAATTTAAATTAAAGCAAACCTCTACGGTTGCTGACTCCATCAGTTGACGAAGACCGTCTGATGCGGCTCAAGTGCTCAACAGTTTTGAGGCACTTGTACTTTACTTGTGTATTTCCATTTTCTGCTACTTCATACTTCTGCTCCACTACATTTATCTGATAAGTTACTTTGAAGATTCAGATTAAAAACACAAAACAAAATTAACTAATTAATTTTGTTTTATTATCCCCCCCCCCCCCCCCCCACTTTAATCAACTTTACTGAATTAACAAGCTACCTGTCAGTATGTTAGTAACTAAAATAACCTTTAAAAGCTGCAACAATAAAGTGATGAACACATTAACAATCATAATCCAATAATATAAGTAACATGACTATATATTCTCTTGGCAGCCTACTCTTGAGACATTTTGATGCTTATATACATTCTTACTTAGGGACTGTTCGTTTTAATTTTGGTTTAGTGGAGGGGTATGCAAATTTAAATGGCTGTATTTTGGGCGGCACGGTGGTACAGTGGTTAGCATTGTCGCCCCATAACAAGAGGGTTACTGGTTTCAACCCCGGGACGGGGGAGCCCTTCTGTGTGGAGTTTGCATGTTCTCCCTGTGTCAGCAATGGTTTCCTCCAGGTGCTCCAGCTTCCTCCCACAGTCCAAAGACATGCAGGTTAACTGGTGACTCTAAATTGACCGTAGGTGTGGAACAATGTGGTTACAAAAAAATGAATGAATGAAGACATTTTTTATATTTCATTTAATTTTTATACCACCAATTTAAAAAAAAAAAAAACTTTCCAAGGCACGCTTTCTTTAAAAATCCCCTAATTTGAACGTTTTAGCCAGAAACTGTAAAATCACAAATTATCGACGTTCAAATTTTCGTCGGTTCTTGGACACATCATATGCAACAAAACGTTTCCTGAGTTTAACATCAAAATCATTTTATTCAACATCTCATTTAAAATTTGGCCCAAAATAAAGCGTTCCCACAAACTAATAAGCATGTATGACAAGAATTAAAAACCGAGGCTTTATTTCGACTCCAGGATCTTACTATATAATGATGAAAACTCTGTCTGTGTGTCTGTTCCACGTTTTTCTCCTCACTGACTTGGTCAATCCATGTGAAATTTGGCACAGTGGTAGAGGGTCATGGGAGGATGCCAATGAAGCAATATTACATCAATTGGCCAAAGGGGGGCGCTATAGCAACCCATTGAAATGTCAAACTTTGAATGGGCATATCTCATGCCCTGTATGTCGTAGAGACATGAAACTTTGCACAGAGATGCCTCTCCTCATGAGGAACACATTTGCCTCAAGAACCCATAACTTCCGCTTATATAGATTTTCCACCATTTTGAATTGTTTGAAAAACACTTCAAATGGATCTCTTCCTAGGAAGTTTGAGCGATCTGCATGAAACTGGGTGAACATAATCTAGGGACCAATATCTAAAGTTCCCTCTTGGCAAAAGTTGGAAAACTTCCTAAAACTGAGCTTCTATAAGGCAATGAATATTGCGGAGGGCGTGGCTCATCACATAAAGGTGTATAACATCTCAAGGGTTTCACCCATCACCACGCAACTTTGTAGGCATATGACCACACATAATCTGAGGGGACCCCTCCATTATTGACCCCATCAAACAAAATGGGGGCGCTAGAGAGCTCATTTCTTATCTGGGCCTAACCGCCATATGGATTTTTACTAAACTTGGTAGATATGTAGAACAGGACGCCTCAAGGTGACTGGAGAAATTTAACTCTAATTGGCAACTGGGTGGCGCTATAACAACAGAAAAATGCTTCAAAATGAGACCGATCGCTGTGGCTCCCCCTGTGGACCAATGTTTTGGGGTTTTTTCTAATATTTGCCGCACCTTTCCCATGTGAACTAGCAGTGCGCCCCACTTTTAAGTCAATACAACATATAAACACTTTAACTATCTGCCTTTCAACGTGCTACCTCAACTACTAATGTACAGTTTTAGCCCACTAACTATCTCACTATTGGCAATGGTACTACTGTACTTTCAATAAAGCAATCGTACTGTCAAATTCACAAACACTCTGTCTGAACACATTGCTCTTCTTTAACAGACTATTTAATCTGCAGTTTCCTATGACCTGTATCCCAAACACACACCATGTGACACTGTACGTGGGCAACTGCCCACTCAGTGGGTATGGACTAGTTTCATCTTTAACTTTTAACTTTCAAACATCAAAGGGTACAAAGAAAGAAACAAACAAAGTCACACCTAAACCACTCCTCTGACCAATACAAAACAGTCTCTAAAGTAAAGTTTTGAATGCAAGACTTTTACTTAACAGAGTAACAGAGTATTCAAGTAAAATATATGTACTTCTTTGAACTATGCTTTATTTAAACACCATTTCTCCTTCCCCACAGTGCTGTCATCACAGCTAGCTACAGAGCTGCAAGCTTATTATCCTTGAGTTGATATTGTTTTGGAAAGCTCTGCATTTAATATTAATTCATCAAATTGGGGATAACAACCTCTACTATCTTACTCTTGTTTTTAATTTCACATGGCCCGCAAAATACTGGATTTAAAAGAAACCGTTAAACCTAAAACAAAGTTAGCTAACGTTAGCCTGGCTAAAGTTTAGCTAACTGTTAAACTAACGTTAAGTTACAGTTGCTGTAACTGACGAACCGTCATTTCCGTCTGAAACTAAGTTTTCAAACCGTATTTTACTTAAATAAACTTGTACTTACACAGCAGAGCTTCTGTAGCGACACTGCGCTCTGAATAAAATCATAAAACACGCAGATAAAGTCAGAAATATGGACTCACTTACAGCTACAGACACAGATTTACTCTCAGAGACTTCACCGCTGCTGCCTGAGTAACCTCATCACCATGGCAACAGGGACAGGCCGCGTTCCAACACTCACAACCCCGCTGACTCCTCCCTGCTGCCTGGTTCCATTCAGAAATAATGAAACACTATTTCACACCAGTAAATCCTTATTAATTTGTGCTTTTTAAATTGAGCTGTGGGAGAGGAAGTGTTTAGATCTTTTATTTACAGTAGAATACGACTTCCTCCTGTAAAACTCTATCTATAATAATAATAATAATAATAATAATAATAATGATAATATGTATCCTTGTGTCTGTGACCTCATTTTTCGGTCAAATTCCCTTAAGGTGTTCCTGAGGTATCACGGTCACTAGATTCAGATGGACAACCTGTTAAAATGTTTGCTTTGTGGTTAATACATTAATTATTACTTGATAAATTTCCCCTGTCTGCTTTGTAACATCTGTTTTGAAAAGTGCTGTTAACTAAAGTTTTCTTGCTTCACAGTTCATCGGTCATGTTGCTGCTTTTACCTTCATCCAGACATGGGTCGTCCAATGGTAGTCACTTATTTTACTTCGCATGGCGCCCTGTGTAAATGGGACAAGAAGAGGTAACAGAAACAAAGGATAAAAGTCAGCCACACACATGTGAATATGGTGAAGGCCTTCAGTGGCTGTATATTAACACATAAAGAATATTTCCTGCAGCACAAAGCAGTGTCTGTACAACACACACTTTGTTCCAGATGTTGGAGATCTCACCACAGCTGGGATGGAAACTCTGCTGAGTGTGTGTGACTGCGCTCGGTCTGTGGCGGTGAATGTGAATTATTTTCTTCAAAGAGTCGCAGAGTTTCTAATAAAGTTTCATGTTGGTGGAAATCAGCAGCAGCTGAGACACACAGGCCGTTTCCTGTCTGTATCTGGGTTTGATTTGCTGTAAGACGACACTCTTGTTTGTTCTTCTCACTCTAATGAGCTTCAAGTGTAATTTGTCCGTTAACCAGCAGTGCTTTTGAAGAAGAAAAAAATGAAACACTTTTCTTTTTCTCCACCACTGGAGACCAATAACATGACTGTGTACGCGCAGTCTGAGGTCATCATAAAGTCGTGTGTGTTTCTGCTTCAAATTAAAAGCTCACTGACAATTAGAATATGGCTCTTTTTCATCTCTGCAGCAAAATGAATTAATTTATAATGAATATTGTTATTGTTGTCATGCATGTTAAGGTTTAACAGGGGCTCGAAAATCATTCAGATTAGATTAGACTCAACCAAATCTTCAAAATAAATGCCGTTACTCCTCTATATCTTCACATAGCAAATACTCATTGCCACAGAACCTTTAAAGGGTAACTTCAGTATTTTTCAACCTAGACCCCGTTTTTCCACATGTTTGTGGCCAAGTGGCTGATGGGAACAACAGTTTTGGAAACTGGTCCTCTACTGAGCCAGAGGGCTGCAGTCAGCAGTGGTGAAACAGGCTGCATTGTACCCACTTGGGGCAATTGACCTATGGCTAAGCCACGCCCCCTCCACTCACTCAGACAAACTATCAACATTCAGTGACCGGCGCTATGGCAGGTGTCACAGTACACGGCATTTCACAGGAGGCAACTGATGATTTCTGGGGACATAACGATCAGATGTCATTGAGAAGTAACCAAAAGGGCCTAAACTATGCATTGGAGGGATATATTCATCATTTTATTGTTGAGAAGGTCGATGAAAAGCTTAAATTACAAGCCAAAATTTACAGGTCACAGTGTACGCTTGTGAACCGCATCTGGTTGCCGTCGCCATCAAAGACAACAAGTTAAAGTGCCACTGAAGTTAAGGTTTTTGGCTCAGAATATGAGAAAAGGATAACGGCCTTTTTACCATCTTTACCAAGAGTGTCTCTCCGTTAGTTTGGTGCTACAGTATTTACACTGAATCATTCAGCATAACGTTTGCCAACCTTTGTTATCTCTGCCATTACAGATAAGTTAATGAAGCTAAGCTCCAGAAGTTAACGTTAGCTTAACTAGAGCCCTTTGGACAACAGCTAACAATGATGTACCATCACCAAAGTACAAAACTAGAACAAAATAGGCTAATGAACTCCCAGCAAACAAGGTGACATGATGAACAACGCAGCTAGGAGCTAACGTTAGGCTAACTTTAGCTAACGTTAGCTAGAGATGTTAAAGATAACTTTATATTTCTTTCCAGCAAAGTGACAATATGTTGCCTCAAACACAATGTTGACTTACCTTAGAACAGATGTAGACATCATTGTTAATCTTATTCACGTTGAGTTGATGTTGTGGTCTAACGTTACCACACAACTTTATCCAAAGGAGACACTTTTCTCGGTTGAGATGTGGTTTAAGTGTAAGTGTAAAAAATACACCTGGTCGCCCAGCCTCTCAGGATACCTTGTGTCAGAGTTGCATGTACCCCATGCACACCGTTTGACCATTTTAAAACTTCAAATCTCAGAAAACTGGACTTATAGGTCAATTGCGCACCGTCAATATACGTCCACATGCTCAGATTATAATTGTAGGTGTTTAACACCATTACAGAAAGGATCCTCACAGAGACGGGCCTTTGTGTTGAAGAGTAAGATCGTTTTTGTTTGACCGAATAGAGCCTCGAAATTGCCATCACCACACCCACCAGACTCCGTTTGAATAAACAGTAATTTTAGTGTGAATAGAGGCAGCATGTTTTCACATGTAACTGGGTGAATTAAGGGTTAATTTCAATAAAATCAGAGGTGGTGAGTGTTGGAAAACTGAAAAGACGAACCACGATGGCTTTCCCAAGTTATTTTTTGCTTTTGTGGACTGTGAATGAAGTGTGTTTTACGAAGCTAAAATGACTGTTTTTTTTATATGGGGTCTGGTGGAGTTGAGGATGCTGATTTCGAGGCTGTTCCTGGTCAGACAAAAAGGATCTTACTCTTTAGCAAACCTCTGCAGGGATCCTTTCTATAATGGGTTCAGACTCTTAGAATAAGAATCTCAGCCTGTCAGTGGCAGAAAGAAACACTTTTAGTGGATGTAAATGACTGTGCGCAATTGCCCCAAGTAGTTACACTGCAGCTTGTTTCACTGCTGCCAGCTGCAGGGGTCAGTACTGGACCAATGTCAAAAACTGTTGTTGCCATGAGTCACACGGGCACAAAAACATGAGAAAATAGGGTGCAGGTTGAAAAATACCAAAGTTGCAATGTGCCAGTAAATGAAGAAGAAGAAGAAGAAGAAGAAGACTGCAGGCTCTTTAGAATTTAAAAACTTGAACTAAATGCCTTGCTCAAGGCCTCTCAGCTGTGTGTGATAGATGTTTTGTGTGTGTGTGTGTGTGTGTGTGTGTGTGTGTGTGTGTGTGCGTGTGTGATTATCTGCCTGCATGTTTCAAGTCACGTAGAGCCTTCATCTGTTTATCTCTGTGTATACTGTAACAAACAAACTGTCGTCAGTCTGAAAGGAAGTCAGAGGTCATGACCACTTCTACTTGACTTCTACAGACATACAGACCCATAGACCCATAGACTGATAGATAGATTGATAGATAGATAGATAGATAGATTGATAGATAGATAGATAGATAGATAGATAGATAGATAGATAGATAGATTGATAGATACATAGATAGATAGATAGATAGATAGATAGATAGATAGATAGATACATAGATACATAGATAATTAATAATCTACAAAGATGCATCATATTCTATGAGATCATCATATGTTTGTAGCGTGGCCACATTGATTTAGAAGAAGGAGACTTTAAGAACACTTCATTCTTCAGTTTATCACAAACATTCAGCATCAACACATCTAGAGATACACAGTGTTTACTAGACAGGAAGGAGTGCCCAGTCAGCGAAAGAAAATGTGACATTGCACGTTTCGGCAAAGCACGAAAAAATGTTATATTTGCATGTTTCATACGTATCATAACATTTATAAAGTTACTAAGTATATAAACTGACTTTGTCATTGGGAGGTGGAGGGGATGGTGGATGCCACTGCACCTAAACAAGATGGCTGTCAAGCTGCCGACCACTGCTCAAGACCGACAAACAAAAGCCAGTTGTGTTTAGGTGAGTCATGGCTGTTTTACCAGTGGCTTTTTAGGCACAAAATGGGGATGTTTTGTTGCAACCTGTTGCATTTTTCAGGCACCAAACAAGGGTGTTTTGTAACGACCTGTCACTGTTTTTCAGGCACCAAATGCTGGTGCTTTGCAACGACCCAACACTGTTTTTCTAGCGCATTCGTAGGCACCAAGCGTGTTTTGTAACGACCTGTCACCAATTTTCCAGCTGCTTTTTAGGCACCAAACATAGGTGTTTTGTGGCGACCTGCTGCTATTTTACCAGTGGCTTTTCAGGAACTAAATGGAGATGTTGTGTTGCGGCCTGTTGCAGTTTTTCAGGCACCAACATAGGTGTTTTGTAGCAACCTGTCACCAATTTTCCAGCTGCTTTTTAGGTACCAAACAAGGGTGTTTTGTAACGACCTGTCACTGTTTTTCAGGCACCAAATGTGGGTGCTTTGCAGTGACCCAACACTGTTTTTCTAGCGCATTCGTAGGCACCAAACGTGTTTTGTAGCAACCCATGCTGTTTTTTCCAGTGGCATTTTAGGCACTAAACATAGGTGTTTTGTAGCAACCCATCACTGTTTTCAGGCACCAAATGTGTGCATTTTGTAGTGACTTGTCACTGTTTTTTCAGCTGCTTTTTAGGAACCAAGCATGAGTGTTTTGTAGTGACCTGTCCTTGTTTTTCACGCACCAAATGTTAGTATTGTGTGGCAACTTGTCACTGTTTTTACAGCAGCTTTTTAGTCACCAAATGTGGGCGTTTCGCCGTGATCTTTCGCTGTTTGTCAGGCACTAAACGTAGGTCTTTTGTAGCGACCCATCACTATTTTTCAGGCACTAAACATGGATGTTTTATTTTGCAACTTTTCAGTAGATTTTTAGGCACCAAACATGGGTGTTTTGTAGCAGCCCATAATTGTTTTTTCTAGCGACTTTTAAGACACCATGTGTGATTGTTTTGTAGTAACCTGTCGTTGTTTTTCAGGCACCAAGCATGGTTGTCTTTTAGCCAATCGTTGCTGTTTTTCCAGCTGCTTTTTAGGCTCCAAACATGGATGTTTGGTTGCAACCTGTCACTGTTTTTCCAGCAGATAGTGCTATGAAAAGTGGTCTTTTTTTTTTAGAGAGACATTGGTTATGATCATGATCTTTTCCTAACCATAACTAAGTAGTTTTTGTGCCTAATGGTTTTCCCTGGACAGGAAGGGGATAAAAACTATAACCTGAAAATTAATTAAAGCCATCAGACAAATTTAGCGCAGTAAAAAGTAAAATATTTACCTCTGAGATGTAGTAGAGTAGAAATGGAAATACTCAAGTAAAGAGCAAATACTTCAAATGTGAGTGAATGTACAGGCTGTATGTCTCTGGGAGATGTTTAAACTTCTCCGACGTCACAGCAGATCATGAACAGCAGTGAGAAAGCTCCAGGATCGTCTCACAATACAAAATAAAATAAAACATCTTCTGAGAAGAATTCTGCTTTTTATGTGTCTGTTCGGTGGTAGCTTTCCAGATTCTCAGTGTGAACCACGTCAATATGCTGGAATCAGAAAGAATAAAGAAAACGGTTTCAGTAAACTCTGATGGAGAGCAGGACTCGGTGGTGTAATAAACAGAGTCTGGAGTCTGCAATCAGTTGTGTTCAAACACTCCAGTAAAGTCAAATTTGTTGTTTAAGTGCAGTAATACGTTTTACTGCCTCAATTTCCACAACATTGTTTTATAAACAAACTTTAAGTGGAAAAAGGGGTTAAAAACTGGCTTCAGTCACATGAAGTGTGTGTGTCAGATAGTAAAAGTTCAGTCACTTTATGTCAGAGTGTTTATGAGATGTTCCACTGTAACCCGCTGAAAGAGCAGAAGAAGAAGGGGGAGGGCCGAGAGGAGAGGAGGGGGTGAGAGGCAGAGTAAAACCTGAGTGACATCAGTTTGACTTCATCAGTTTTGTCTCCTTCGCCAAGTGGAGCTACTCTTCTTCTTCTTATCCTCTCGTCCTTGGAGGGATTTAACTAACCAAAATCCACTGAGGAAGACAGAAAAATACAGACAGGTGAGATTTTCTTCTTTTGTCAACATTTATCCAGATGCAACTTGTAAGTTTGATTTCCAAAAGACCTCGATCGTTTAAAATGAGCCATTATGTAAAATCAACAGATACATATGTTAAGATAATAACAGGCATCAATTTAACAGATAGTTTAAGTTTATTTTAAGTTAAAAAATGTAGGTGGATGATAAAAGCTCACAGGAAAAGGACAGTATAGTTCATTATGTGCTTTTCATTTTTATACCCCCCCCCCCCCCCACAAAGTGTGCTTTATATTTGAAGCATAATGACATCTGACCCAGATAGGCTCTGTAACCTTCTGTAAACGTATTTTTCAAATGCGTTCATTTTACAAGCGACAGTCCAAACAGTCTGGGTTTTTGAGGAGGACATTATTGAGCTGAGACTGAGAGAGGGAGAGAGATCAAACAGTGGACTACGTGACGATGTGAATAAAGGGGGTCGACCAAGCATTTTAGCGTCTTTCAGCTCAGCTGTTTTGGTTTTACTGATGGCGACTGTTTTGGACCATTCTCATCAGCTGCATTTCAAGAAGCAGCTCTAAAAGGTCACCATATATGATCTGCTCAGCGGCAAGCAGCAGATACACACAGTTAAAGACAAGCTGGTGAACACAGTGGAGCATTCAGCAGCTAGAGAGGCAGATATTTCCCTCAGGAGTTGGTGGAGACCAAAAACTGAGCTAAAAGAGAGAGATTAATGGATTTTATCAGGTGGACACAAACACAAAAACTCCTAATGAATGCTAGTTTTGCTCTGTATCTGTTGGGTATGTAAATCAGCTACGGTTCATCATATCACCTTAAAAGGTGATGATGCGTCAGCGTTGTTTTTGCTGCCTCAAAGAGTAAATAAACGTTTTAATGTAGTGTTTCATAGATGGCATTCAGAATTGCAACGTTCAGATAGACGAAGTTCAGAATTCTGACATTCTGTTATCTGTGCAGTGACTTGCTGTGTCAGACACTGACGAAGAAAGCTACCTGCGGTGGGACTAGATTGAACGTTAAGGCGGCGAAAGTCTGATTAAGGCGGGCAGGAGGGGTGGTGGATGGGTCCAACAAACACCGACTTTCACCTGAGAGAGCGGTGTTCACGTCCCGTAAGATTCTAAAGCCAAACCCTGTTGTTTTGTCCTGAACCTAACCATGTGTATTTGTTGTTGAAGGAAAAAAAAACACATCAATTTGCGGTGTTGTACAGACGTCTGCTTTTATTTTGAAAGAGACTGTATGTGAACATTGAATTTCCTGTGAAAACATAAGTGTATTTTGAAAGAAGACAATGCATGTAACAGGCAAAACTTCGTCACGTCAATATGTGACGAGGTCAGAGTCATGTCAAGTCCAAAGTCATCAAATTTGTGACTCGAGTCCACACCTCTTCCTACAGATTCTGCGTACATATGCAGATACATGTAAGGGAATGAAGAATATTTCAACTGTAAGACGACCATTTGTACATCAGTTACTGTGTGTTACGTTGAATTCATGAAGAAAAGTTGTTTTTCTCACATGCCACCATGGTGAATGAAGAATCCAAAAAAGGCAGTGTAATCCAAGAGTCATTTATCCAGTTCAGCTCAGTACTTCTCAAACACACGTATTTACACTCAGAACACAGTATAAAAACACTTGAGTATAAACAGTACAGACACACTCTGATCGCCCTGACAAGTGTGTTAACCAAGGATTCGATATTAGTTTTGCTGCTGTTAAATGTAAGCCTCGTTCATGAAGAATGTTCGCCTTTTTTGGATTCTGTTTTTCGGATTCTTCGTTCAGCATAGAGGCATAAGCGAATAAAGTTTTCTTGACAAATTCAACGTAACACGTGGTGAGTAACTGATTTACAAATAGTCATTTTGCAAAGTTGCAAAGCTTTCCAATCAACCTCTAATTTTATTTAACTTTTCCTCCACACTTTTTTCTTAGAGCCTGGAATCCAACAACTTCAGGACTGCTAACACGTGCTCTACTCGGCTCCAATCAGTGCTGTGGACTTCTAAAGCTTCTAGAACTTGCAGCAGAAAAGGTTCTGAAATCAGAGAAGGATCTGGTCCTGGATCTGGAAAACATTCTGCAACAACAGCAGGTTCTAAACTGGGTTCTGGAGTCTGCCCTGAAGCCACAACAAGTTCTACGAGTTTAGGAGTTGGTTCAGGAGTAGGGTCCAGGATGGGTTCAAGAACCAAATCATGCTCCAGAATAGGAACCAGTTTGGGTTTCAGGGTTCCCTCCATGCCCGGAGTGTTTACCTCCCTGCTGGTTGTCTGGTGTTTGGGGTTTGTCAAGCCCGCCGGTTGCCACAGTAACTTCTCCGATCTGGTGATGTTGGAGCTGCCTGACCTCCACAGCACTGATGCGCCTCTGGGACCAGGGCTGGACTATCTCATCCAGACCTTGGACGGAGAGCCACACCTGGTGCAAGAGACCGTGAACAAGCCCCCGCCCACCTTGGAGAAAGGAAAACCAAAACACGTGAGCAAGCACAAACACAAATACGAAAGAAAACCTCCTTCTCACTCTCCTTCCTCTAACTCCTCCCTGGTGGTTCGTATGCGCCCGATGTCACTCCCTAGCTGCCTGCAGGCCACGTCAATCCAAACCGCCTTCAAGTACATCAATACGGTGCTGTCCTGCGTTATATTTGCTGTGGGGATCATCGGAAACGCCACCCTGCTCAGGATTATCTCCCAAAATAAAAGCATGAGGAACGGACCCAACGCACTGATAGCCAGTCTAGCCCTGGGAGACCTCATATACATTGCCATCGACATACCGATCCACGTCTACAAGGTACGCAACTTCACTACGATGTTACTCAGACATATATTTGGATTTAAGTATTTACATCGTGACTGATGTTCTGATTTACTGAAACATGAGCCAAGAAGTCAAACACTTAATAGAGCTGATAAAGTGTTTACTTCCATGGTTTAGTTAGTATGTACTCTCATCTCTACACAGGGAATTTCAAAATAAAAGCACAGTCTTTTAATACAAGTTGGTCTGAAAATCATATTTCAGTTTTTATGTTCGAAGTAAAGAAACGTCAAATAGTGATGATCATTAACCAGCTTTATTTTTAAAAGACTGGGACGTAATTTGTGTCCTGAGTTTACAGGAGCAGAGATGCATTATGGGATATAAAACAAACTCCCTGTGGAAGCTGTGTGTGTTGTGTGTGTGTGTGCGTGTGTGTGTCAGTCAGGAGGTTGAGTGTTGCACTGATAACAGCACTAAAATACCCCACGGACTGAGATAACATGCCACACACACTCTGTGGTATGATGTTAATGTGTGTGTGTGTGTGTGTGTGTGTGTGTGTGTGTGTGTGTGTGTGTGTGTGTGTGTGCAGCTCCTGGTGATGCGGTGGCCCTTTGCCGACGGTGTGTTCGGTCTGTTCCTCTGTAAGCTGTTTCCCTTCCTGCAGAAAGCTTCAGTCGGCATCACCGTCCTCAGCCTGTGCGCTCTCAGTGTGGACAGGTAACACACACACACACACACACACACACACACACACACACACACAATGTGACAATATGGTATTTAAATATTACCATATATAATATAATAATAATATAATCTTTCTTTCTTTCTTTCTTTCTTTCTTTCTTTCTTTCTTTCTTTCTTTCTTTCTCCCCTTCCTCCTTTTCTCCCTCCCTGCCTTTCTTAGATCCTTTTTCTTTCTCTTTTTCTCCCTCCTTCCCGCCTCTCTCCTTTCTTTGTTCCTGCCCCTTCCTCCCTTCTTCCTCCCCGCTGTCTTTCTTCCATCCTTCCTGCCTTCCTCCTTTCGTCCCTCTTTCTCCCTCCCAATCTTTATGTTCTTTTTCCTTCTCTTTTTCTTCCTCCCTCTTTCTTTGTTTCTTTCTCCTTTCCTACCCTTCTTCCCTCTCTTCTTTCTTTATTTCTTCCTCCTCCCCCACCCCACCCTTCATTATTTCTTTCTTCCCTCCTCATCTTCCCATTCACTCACCCACCCTCCCTCCCTCCCTCCCTCCCCTTCCTTCCTTCCTTCTTTCCTTCCTTCCTTTCTTTCTTTCTTTCTTTCTTTCTTTCTTTCTTTCTTTCTTTCTTTCTTTCCTCTCCTTTGTCCATTCTCCCTTACCCTCTCCTTCCTTCTACCCTTCCTCCATCCCTCTCTTCTTTCCTTCTGTCTTTCTTCTTTCCCTCCTTCTTTCTTCTTTCCTTCCTTCCTTCCTTCTTCCCTCCCGCCCTTTATCTCTTTCTTTATTTCTTCTTTCCTTCCTTCCCTCTCTTTCTTCCCTCTCTCCTCCTTCCATGCTCCTTCCTTCCTTCCTTCCTTCCTTCCATCCTTCCTTCCTTCGTCCGTTTAGTCGGACCAAAGGAAAACACCAAACTAATATTTAGATACGAAGGATTAAGGTGCATCAACTGATGTCCACACATCCAGAGAGAACAAATGATTAAAAGTTACACCCCTGTGCCCAGGTACCGTGCGGTGTCGTCCTGGTCCCGGGTGCAGGGCACAGGCGTTCCCACGGTAACGGCGATGGAGCTCGTGGTGATCTGGATGCTGTCTATCACGCTGGCCGTGCCGGAGGCCATCGGCTTCAAGATGGTCACCTTCGACTACAAGAACGCCACCATTAACACCTGCATGCTGCAGCCCGAGACGCCCTTCATGACTGTGAGTGTGTGTGTGTGTGTGTGTGTGTGTGTGTGCTTATGTCAGTGTGTTGATAGCTTCTGTAAACCTTCCCTCTCAAAAACAGGTTTCACAACTACAACACAATTCATTTGAAAGAATATTATTCAAAATTATTGTTAAAAATTCTAAATGCAGGAACTAAATCTGATTTTATTTCACGATATTGTCCAGTGAAACTTTTAACATGGTCGCACAGTTTTAACTTCACTCCCTGAGAAAAGTACCATGGTTTATGTTGGTGCACACTATGATCTAAAACTGAATTCTCAGGTCACAAAGTTCAGTATATAAGAAGCTGATTTCAAACAATGATTCCCATGAGAGGCCTCTAAGTAATATCACTGAACAGTTCATGAGTAGGGGCACAGAGAACTGGGGGGGAGGGGTTCTTCCCGGCACATCTGTGTGATGGATGGTCTCTGCGGAGAAAATACTCTTTGGTCCATTTCCATGTTCTCTTTGTTGTTGTGTTTCAGGGCGAGGCCTCTTTAACTCAAATGGTTTAGATCATCATTTCCTGTTTACATCTGCAGGTCGCCACTGGACTAAACACAGGCCGCCCAGGCACTCCAAGCTGAACCTGGGTCAGCTGACCTGCTGTTAGTCTTTAGATGTGTGTTTTTCTCCCAAATCATTTTTAACTGCACTCAGTGACGCTCCAGTTACCTGAAAGTATTTAAATCCTCAAATTCTTGATGTAAGAAGGAAGTTGAGTTTATGGACCAACTAGCTGCAAACAAAGATCATGATCCAGTGGTTCTGGTGGCCAAAGGTGGTTCTAGAACAATAATATGGTTCTATAATGATATATTGAGCAAAAATCACCTCATGGCTCTACTGTGCTGATTTATGGTCTGATCCATTTCAGAATGTTACAGTAGTTCTACAACTCTGTTATAGTACTACAGTTGTTCTAGAGGGTTGTAAGGTATTTCAGTGAAGGTCGTTGCGCCGATCCTAGAATATCCTAGATACCTGACAATGTTTGATGGTTCTAGAACTTTACGAGAATTCTATTATTTGGACGACACACCATGCTGTTCTAGAATATTATGAGGTTCTGTACGGTCATAGATGCTCTAGAACGGGGAATGAAATCAAATTTTAAGTTATGGAAAATGTCAAGAGGATTTTTATGCTTTTAGAGATTTCTAGAGAATTTTTAAAACATTCTGAGAGTTCTCTACTGTACATACGAGTTTTAAAGAAAGTTCTGGACATTTGTAGAAGGTTTTCAGGATTTCAGTGAAGGTTGTTGCACAGTTTCTAGAACGTTGAAAATAATATGATACACAAGAATACTGATGGTTCCAGAATTTCCTGAAAATTCTAGAACTTGGATGACGTGCCATGCTGTTCTAGAGCACTGTGACGCACTGTTCTAGAACAGAGAATAAAAAAAATCTTTCAGTGGTGAGAAAATGGCGTTGGGGTTCTTGTGTTTTTGGAGAAGTTTGGAGAATTTGTAAAACATTGTCAGGATTCTCTGCTGTATACGTGGGTTCTAAAGAGAGTTTCAAAAACTTTCAGACAATTTCAAAAATGCCTCAGTCAGTAAATACTTGACTGCAACGCTCCAGTTACCTGAAAGTATTGAAATATTCTAGAGTGCTGAAAATCATATGACACGCGAGAGTTTGATGGTTCTACAATTTCATTAGAATTCGCTAATTTGGACGACATGCCGTACTGTTCTAGAATATTATGAGGTTCTAGAATGGAGAATGAAATTTTAAGTTATGAAAAATGTCAAGAGGGTTTTTATACTTTTAGAGATTTCTAGAGAATTAATAAAACATTCTGAGAGTTCTCTACTGTTTTTTTGGGTTTTAAAGAAACTTAGGGAATCACAGAACATTCTGAGAACTTTTGGAGAGACGTTTCAGCCAGTAAATACTGGATCACAAGTATTTAAATTTTCGAATTAAAATCTTAATGGAAGAAGTCCATGGACAAGTTAATACTTCCAAACAAAGATCATGATCCAGTGCTTTTGGTAGCTATTAGTAGTTCTAGAACAATATAATGGTTCTTCAATATGGCTCTAAAATGATACACTGTGCAAGAATTATCTAATGGCTCTTACATGTCCTATGAATAATTTGATGTCCAGTCCATTCTAGAATATTAGGAATCATGAGATTCCTGGAATGCTGAAAATAATACAATGCCTGAGAATGTTTGATGGTTCTAGCATTTCAAGAACAAACTTGGTCGTCATGCCACGCTGTTCTAGAGTATTGTGAGGTTCGGTGTAGTTCTAGAGGTTCTAAAATGGAAAATAAAAGACAAATCCTTCAGTCCTGAGAATATTTTGTGAAAGTTCTTCTGTTTTTAGAGAATTTTAGAGAATTTCCATACTTTCTAAAGTTCCGTAGAGGAATCAGGTCTGAAAGCTTCCAGATAGATTTGAGAGATTTTGAGATTTGAAGTTTGGACTCTATGAATGTTTGGAGAGGTTGAACAGTACTTTTCCTACATTTTGGATTTGCCGAAGAGTCTGGGACTTCTGAGTGTCATGTGTTCTAGAGATGTTTCAGGGAGGCTCTGGAGTTCAAAGGGTCTCAAGAGTCTGACGTCTCTACAGGAATATCGAGGAGTTCTAGAAAATCTAAGCTCCATATCTCAACATGTTTTGAGTTTTGTTCTAGAGTATTCTGAAAGTGTGTTTCTCTGCATGTTCCAGTTCTACCGGGATGCAAAGGACTGGTGGCTGTTTGGCTTCTACTTCTGTGTACCTCTGGCCTGTTCTGCCATTTTCTACGGCCTGATGACCTGCGAGATGCTCAGACACCAGAAAGGAAGACTGAAGATCTCACTGAGTGAACACCTCAAACAGGTAAACACACACACACTAATGTAAAAGATCAAAGTACCTGCATTCCTGATGCTCGACTTCTGAGAGTAATTTCTCTCTGCAGCGTAGAGAAGTAGCCAAAGCCGTGTTCTGCCTGGTGTTGATCTTTGCTCTGTGCTGGTTTCCACTGCATCTGAGTCGACTTCTGAAGAGGACCGTGTACAAATCCCATGATGCACACCGCTGTGAGCTGTTAAAGTAGGTGGAGAGATACATGCATTAACAAAAAAAACATTCTCACTGATTCGTACTTTTACTTAAGTAAAGGATCTGAATTCTTCTTCCATTGATGTCACGTGTTCTTTTTCTGTGGTTACAGTTTCCTGTTGGTGCTTGACTACCTCAGCATCAATATGGCGACCATCAACTCCTGCATCAACCCCATCATCCTCTTCTTTGTCTCCAAGAAGTTCAAAAACTGCTTCAAGGTAAAAACTGAACGTCGCTGTAGTTAGTGGTGATAGTGAATGTCAGTGTGACATCACAACGAGATCACTGGGTCAGAGGACGTGAGACGCAGACAGAGAGAAAGAAACTAAATCTAAATGTCTTGGGACAACGAGTGATAAACATAGAAAGGTCGTGACCTCTGATAAAAGACTTGTGGGAAGTGACCAGTGGCATGTCTGTTTAAAGGGGCACTCCACCGACTTCACACATGAAGGTCAGTCTGTCTGCGTGTGGAAACAATCTGGGGGAGGCTTTTTAAAGTCTGAGAACACAACCCTGATGATGTCATAGCGATGTCAGAAGGGTTTATCTCGGATGGTGTCTCCAAGATGAGAAAAATTCATAGCAGAAAGGCTGCTTTACAAAGTGGACGTGTGGAGTATGAAAGACGTGAGGGAGGCTCAAAGGAAATTATGTTATTAGTTGTATTATAAGTAAATTTGGTATTTATTGAGCTTAGGTACGATATATCAGGATAACTCTGCCTCAGTTTTCACCATTCCTTTTAAAAAATGTGTCTCACACAACTTTACAAAATTAAGACCTTAAGTTACTTGAGTAAAAGTACTAATATGATATTGTAGAAGTGCTCCACTACATGTAGAAGTCCTGCATTCAAAACCTTACTGAAGTAAAAGTATGTATGAGCTAAATGTTAAATGTTTAAAGAAAAAGTATTGGTAGTGCAGAAAAATGTTCCCTGACCATGTTTTACTATGATAACTTATGCTTTTGGTTAATATTGCTGCTGCATTAATGTGTTGCATTTTACTGCTGTGGATGTTTAAGGCTGTGCTAATTTTAACAGCTTCATATACTGTTGGTGGACAGTGTTGCACCCAGGCAAGATGGCTGCCAAGCTGCAGACCACTGTTCAAAACCAACAAACAACAACACCAGTTGTGTTTTGGCAAGTCATGGCTTTCAGCAGTGTTTTAAGGCACCAGGGTTGGGTGTTCTGTAGCGACCTGTCAGTGTGTTTTTCAGTGGATTTTTATGCACCAAACAAAGGTGTTGTGTACAGTAGCAACCCTTGCTGTTTTTCCAGCAGCTTTTTAGGCACCAAGCATGGATGTTTTTTTTGTTTTTTAGCAACCTGTCATTGTTTATCCAGTGGTGTTTTAAACTCCAAGGGTGGGTGTTTTGTCATGACTTGTCACTGTCTTTCCAGCAGCTTTTTAGGCACCAAACGTAGGTGTTTTGTAGCAACCCGTGCTGTCTTGACAGCAGCTTTTTAGGCATTAAATGTGGGTGTTTTTTTAGCAACTTGTTTGTGTTTTTCCAGTGGTGTTTTAAACAACAGCGGTGGGTGTTTTGTTGTGACTCGTCACTGTCTTTCCAGCAGATTTTTAGGAACCAAATGTGGGTGTTTTGTAGCAACCTGTCTGTGGTTTTCCAGTGACTTTTAGGCACCAAACATAGGCAGTAAAACATGCTGTTTTCTCCAGTGACCTTTTTAAGCACCAAACTTGGGTGTTTTGTAGCGACCAGTCACTGTTTTGCCAGTGGATTTTTAGGCACCAAACGCAGGTGAGCTGTAGCAACCCAACACTGTTTTTCTAGCAGCTTTTAGGCACTAAGCATGGGTGTTTTTTTTTAGCAACCTGTCATTGTTTTTCCAGTGGTGTTTTAAAGTCTAAGGGTGGGTGTTTTGTTGTGACTCGTCACTGTCTTTCCAGCTGATTTTTAGGCACCAAATGTGGGTGTTTTGTAGCAACCTGCCTGTGGTTTTCCAGTGGGTTTTGGGAACCAAACAGAGGAAGTAAAACATGCTGTTTTTTCCAATGACCCTTTCAAGCGCCACACTTGGGTGTTTTGTAGCGACCTGTCACTGTTTTGCCAGTGGAGTTTTAGGCACCAAACGTAGGTGAGCTGTAGCAACCCAGCACTGTTTTTCCAGCTGCTCTTCAGGCACCAAATGCGGCAACCGTTTGTAGCAACCGGTGCTGTTTTACAAGCAGGGAAAGTACCACACAAAGCAAATGTCTTTGACCAAGACATCAGCGCATTTCCTGCTGGGATAGTGCCAAGAAAAGCAGTTGGGGTTTTTTCAGAGACACTTTTCCAGCGTGGATTTTCCCCCTAAAATCATATGTTTTAAGCCAAAATATGATCTTTTCCGAACCAAAATTGGTGGTGGTTTTTGTGCAGAAACATTCACCACAATGTTGTTGAAATGTTAAGTTTCAGCGCCAGCATTTTTCTGGCGGTTGTGTTGGGCTGTTAAACAAATGTAGAGCAGCAAAAGTCAAACATTGACCTCTGAGATGGAGTGGAACTATAAAGCAGCATAAAATGGAAATACTTAATCAAAGTACAAGTACGTCTAATTTGTACTTAGGTACTTGATTTAATATACCTAGTTACATTCCACCACTGTCGATGGAGTACCCCTTTAATCAACTCCCCCCCTCTGTTTGTCTGTCTGTCTGTCTGTCTGTCTGTCTCTTTCTCTCTCTGCAGTCCTGTCTGTGTTGTTGGTGTTATTCTGGCTCTCTCTCCAACAGTATGCTGCCTCTCCACCATGGGACCAGCCTGCAGTACAAACACACTGACCACTGAGAGAGAGTCTGTGTGTTCATTTGCAACATCCCACCAGCACCTGAACTCATCACCAACACTCGGAGAGACATTGTTGTGTAACAGATAACCACTGTATTGATCCTCTAATGTTCAGTTTGTATCTTTTTACAGTGTATTTATTCAGGTCTAAATATTATATTTTATTACAGACTAATTACTGTGTGGTGACGTATCGTACACTACAGTGTATGGCCAAAAGTATGTGGACAACATACTGTACACTCTTGTTCTTTTGGTCTGGGGTTGTCTTTCAGGGTTTAGTTCAGCTTTATATAATTTATTAAAGAGCAAAACGGGCAGACATGCAGAAAGCAATAAGAAATAAGACACAAGCCGAAATAAAATGTAAATTGTTTAAAGGTTGCAGTTTTAAGTCAATAAAATAAAGAGACAATGGGCCCCTGGGCACAGACAAACAGAAGGCCCCACCACCTCTGCTGCACTGAGACGAGACACACTGACACTGTGGTGGTTTTGTCTATTTTTGTTTGTTTGTTTTGTGTCTTTTTTTTTTAATCTTGTGTCTTCTTGTGGTTGTTTGTCTTGTGGCTTTTTATAAATCATTTTATGTCTCTTTGTGGTCTGCTTGTGTCTCTGTGGTCATTTTGTGACCCATTGTGGTCATTTTGTGTCTCCTTGTAGATGTTTTGTGTCCTGTTGTGGTCTGTTTGTGTGTCTGTGATCATTTTGTGTCCCATTGTGGTCTGTTTGTGTGTCTGTGATCATTTTGTGTCCCATTGTGGTCTGTTTGTGTCTCTGTGATCATTTTGTGTCCCATTGTGGTCTGTTTGTGTCTCTGTGATCATTTTGTGTCCCATTGTGGTCTGTTTGTGTCTCTGTGTTCATTTTGTGACCCATTGTGGTCTGTTTGTGTCTCTGTGGTCATTTTGTGTCCCACTGTCTGTTTGTGTCTCTGTGTTCAGGCCAGAAATGTCGGAGGATGCCTCAAACAGAAGAGTGGGTGCTGCTATAACAGCATTTTAATGTTGGAATGAAACGCTCAGCCATCACATATAGATGTCATGTTTTAGTGTCCACTTACTTTTGGCCATGTAGTGTATTTATTATTGTGTTTAATGTGTAAAATATTTCATTTCAAGTCTCCCTGTGCAGAAATAAAACTAGTCCGAGGTTTGAAACAGCACTAGGAGCCCCTGCAGGCTGAACTTTTTATTACATCCCATAATATAAGCTTTCAGTTTGTGGAGCCTTAGTTACTGGGACTGAAATCTGGTTTGTAGTTTACGAGACACCAACTAATAGTCTGCTATCACCAACTGAGTTTGAATTATTGATGAGGTTTGTGTCCATTAAATTATATATCTGTATTTATCAATAAAGCTATAGTCTAAAGGCTCGTGCAAACATCTGTTTTGGTTTGCATGTGTGTGTGTGTGTGTGTGTGAGTGTGAATGTCTCATTTGATTAATTTTCCAGTGCATTGGCCACAATTAAGAGCTGTTGTAAAACACACACACACACACACACACACACACACACACACACACACACACACACACACACACAGAGTCATATGGTTTCCAGCTGAAGCTCTTTACACTGTGAACAAGAGTGTGCGGTCATGCTAACATGCTAACATGCTCCCCGTGGAAACGCTAACATGCTGATAGGCTGTGGATGTAAATTAGAGCTGAGGCTCTGGCGTGTGCTTTTGTTTTTGGCAGGCTATTTGATGCTAACACTTGTGTACATTCACGTAACCCAGAGGTCGGCAAAACTAAACTAAAATAAATAAAGAAGAAATAGCTGTTCTTATAACATTCTTATTTTCGTCTACCAGCATTCCTTCACTTTCTCCATCATTTGGACTCCAAAGTCGAAAAAGTATGCTCTGTGGCTCCACAGATTTTTTTTTTGTACTTTTCTTTTTTTTTTTTGGGCCAAATGGCTCTTTTAATCGTTGAGGTTGCCGACCCCTGACCTCACCTGTTCAGATCCCCCGTCCACGCCAATGGACCGAACCTTTCCAGGATGTCTACATCTATGATTACCGTCATCTGATGGATGTCTACAAACCAATCCGACTTCTAAAGTGAAAGAGGAAGCGCAAGTTGTCACGTTGTTAAAGTGCATCATTTGTGTTGAATAAACTGTTTTGTAAACTATTGTTGAGTGTATTTAGAGGAAGGAAAATTAAAATATTTGTGTGTCTCTGTGTGTGTTTGGAACATAATTGGGATTATAAACACCTTAATTTATACAGCACTTTTCTTAGTGCTCCAAAGTGCTCTTCACACAAAAAACCCGCCTGCAGATATGAACCTTTCTTACCTGTCATTACTTATTAAAGAGTATTTTTATTATACTGTAGTTTTGCTACTTTTACTCAAGTAAAATATCCACCACTGACATCAAGGCCTGTAAATCTTTGTTTATTTTTATTTTATTTTTTATTTTTACTCTTAGTTTAATTTTTTAAACTTTAATGTACTTTACTTTATTTTATTTTATTTATTTATTTATCAATTTATTTATTTATTTTTGGTGTATTCGCTGTTGCATTGAAATACATCTTTCATGTTTAATTATCTATTTATGTTGCAGGGATTCAAACCTACAACTGTATTTTATTTTTTTTTTAACTTTATTTTAATTTATTTATTTTTGGTGTATTCAGTGTTGCATTTAGATAAATATTTCCGGTTTAATTATTTATTTATGATGCAGGGCTTAAGGCCTGCAATTATATTTTATTTTATTTTATTTTATCTTATTTAATTTTCCTTTATTTATTTTGATTTATTTTAATTTATTTATTTTTGTTGTATTCAGTTTTGCATTGAAATAAATCTTTCCTGCTTAATTATTTATTTATGATGCAGGGATTTAGACCTGCAATTTTATTTTACTTTATTTTATTTATTATTTATTTTGATTTATTTTAATTTATTTATTTTTGGTGTATTCAGTGTTGCATTGAAATACAACATTACAACAGTGTTGCATCAAATACAAACATTTCTTGTTTAATTATTCATTTATGATGCAGGGATTTAGACCTGCAATTTCATTTTATGTTATTTTACTTTGTTTTATTTACTTTATTTTCACTTTATTTTAATTTATGTATTTTTGTTGTATTCAGTGTTGCACTGAAAGAAATCTTTCCTGCTTAATTATTTATTTATGTTCCTGGGGTTTAGGCCTTTAAAAGCAGAACATATAAATAGCCATAAAGATGAATGTATAAATAAAGACGGGATGCCGATTAAAATATCTTTGAATTAAGATGATTAGATTTGGAGGCTGTTTCCTGTCAGCCACGTGACTGATGGAGAGAAACGGTTTGACATCCCTCCTCGTGACGCGGCGCGTAAACAACGGGAACAGGGAGGACAAACACGGACTGCTGCTGCTGCTGCTGCTGCAGAGTGAAGCCGTAGCGGCTGTGTCACCGACCACCGGCAGATACCGGATTAACGGATCGATCAGGGTGATCGGGGTGATCGGGGTGGTGGTCTGAGCGGCGGGGCGGAGGAGGGGATGCGTTGCCTGGTAACAGAAGCAGGACTGAGGAGGAAAACAGGCCGACCGTCACTCTTCATCATGAACATCCTCATCTTCAACGGTCCGAGTCTTTCCATGTTCAACCTCAGGTCATATTTATCACGTGTTTTATCTCTGCAGCTGCCTGTGCTCACTGTGCACTCCATCATTTATAATTGTAGCCGAAATCTACATAAATATTCCTGCAATACTTGTCTGCGGTCGCGTTTAATGCTTCATAGTGACCTCATTGCGTTTACACTGGTCATAGAGAACTTTAATATGCTATGACATTGTTAATGTCCATTGTGTTGGAATATTACTATAAAAAACTTTATTAAAATATGCCTCCGGATCAAAACAGTCAGTTTAATCCAACTCATAGTTCATATTTAGACTTTAATGATGAAATATAACTGCACCAAAAGTGTATTTAATTAATATTCCTCCTGCTACAAAAACTTGACTTTAATGGATGAAAAATGAGCGAAAAATATTTTTAAAGGGTTATTTCACATATATGTGTTGCTATGTGATTTTGTAGTCATGATCAGTTAAGTATTTTTAACAAATATTCCAATACATTTTGTTTAATTTATTGGAGACAATCTGTAACTTTACATCAGCTAGCTCATGATGTGGCTAGCTAATGTTAGCTTTTCAGTTAGCTTACACCCTGACCAGGTGACCACAGAATATTTAATATAATATTATTAAATACATATGTGTTTTCTAATTCATGTTTAAGAGATATTTATGATCAGTAAATCATGTCAGTGCAGTGGGGAGACAGCGGTGGAAGAAGTTATTGGCTAACTGAAATGTTAGCGTAAATGTGCATTCAATTAACCTTCTTACTGCTAGAAATATTTAACGTAATGGATGAAAAAAAGTGATAATGCTTTTAAAGTGTATAATTTCACATATAAGTGTTACTATATGATTTTGTAGTCATGATCAGTAAAGTATTTTTAATATAGGCCTGTATTCCAGTAAATTTTGTTTATTTAAATGGAGACAAGTAACTTTACATTTGCTAGCTTGTGACGTAGCTAGCTAATGTTAGCTTTTCAGTTAGCTTCCACAGAATAGAATATTTATTAAAATATATATTTTCTAAATTTATATGTGAGAGATATTTTTATGATCAGTAAATTATCTCGTTGCAGTGGGGGAGACAGCGATGGAAGAAGTTATCGGCTAACTGAAATGTTAGCGCAAAAATGTATTTAATTAA
Source organism: Epinephelus fuscoguttatus (assembly GCF_011397635.1). Classification (NCBI taxonomy): domain Eukaryota; kingdom Metazoa; phylum Chordata; class Actinopteri; order Perciformes; family Serranidae; genus Epinephelus; species Epinephelus fuscoguttatus. The sequence continues at coordinate 1,783,210 of NC_064774.1, forward strand.
CCTTCCTGCTGTCAGAAATATTCAAGTTTAATGGATGAAAAAAGTGATAAATTATAATTGTTATTTCACATATGTGTTACTATGTGATATTGCAGTTATAGTCAGTAAAGTATTTTTAACATATTTTCCAGTAAAGTTTGTGTATTTGAACGGAGGCAATCTGTAACTTCGAATAGTCGAATATTTCTATGCTGAAAAACATTAGCTAGCTACATCACAGGCTAGCTAATGTTTTTTAGCATAGAAATATTCATCTTCAATGGATGAAAAATGAGGGATAAACACTTTTAAGATATATTTTTTACATTATGTTTTTCTATGTGAACATGAGGTCATTTCAGTATTTTATAATCCACTAAATTCATCAGGGAATCAGTAACATTAGCTGTGATGTAGCTAGCTGACGTACGCTTCTCAACAGTTAGCGCCCACCTTGACCGCTGACTGGAAAATATTAAAAAGACTGTTTGACAGAATAAAAAATATAAAGCTGTGTTTAGTTAGCTAATTTGTGCTAACACTGCTAGAACTCCTTAAACTCTCACACAACTGCCGAACAGTTAATTCATTTTCAGTAATTTAATTACACTTGTGTTCAACAAAATACGGTCTTATCGTTCCTGGATTGTGTACCTTGTTGAAGTTATAAGAACTGGAAGTTAAAACAGACCAACTGGTTTTGTCTCCCCAGGTGTGGCTCAGTGGTTTAGGATGCGCCTGTAGTCGTCGCTGAGGGTGAAGCAGCCGTCATGCCGTGTTCGTGTGCAGAGTGGAGGAGGTGGATCCGCCCGCTGGTTCTGGTTTTATACGCTCTTCTGCTGGTCGCCGTGCTGCCGCTCTGCATCTGGGAGCTGCAGAAAGACAAGGTACACTTTCCTTTTTTATCACCTCACCATAATTTCACTAAAGGAAGTGTGATGGAGGAGACCATAGACTGTATATGAAGGGTGCTTTCAGACATAGAGTCGTCTCCTTTGGTCTGAATCAGGGACTAATTTTGGTCCAAAGTTGTATAATTGCCTAGAGTTGGTTCATGTTCTCACGGCAGCATTTACAAGAGGACCAGATCAAATGCCTTGTGCAAGAAAACTGTTTTTGATTGGTCAGAACAATCGTTCGTAACCGGACCGAGACCACCTCTTCAAGAAGGTCTCAGTCCGGTTGTTTTAGTGCACACCTGAGTGTGATTGCTGTGATCACACCTGCCCAGACGAACCACTCAGAGTGGGCAAACCAACCTGAGTTCTATTGAAAATCATTACACACGTGCACTCCATTTAACGTCTTACCATAGTGCCGTCTGCTGTAACCCTCCAACATCGCAGCTCCAGTTACACTGTGCATGTGTCATTCCTGTAACTCCCATGGGGTTTAAGTGTACGTCCCAGCCTCCTTTAAGTAGCCTTGCCCAAAAGTAATACCATCTAGATCGCCCTCTGGCGGCCGGCTGCAGTATTGGTCATAAACCCTGCCTCTCCATGTTAGCAGATGGGACTTGGGCCAAACTAAAAACTCCAAGTACGCGTCAAATAATTTTTCGCAAAGATGGTTTCTGTCTTGGTGTTGTTGCTTGTGATTGGTTGCACAGGTAGGAAATGCACACCCTGCAGATCACTACTGCGCAGACTCCAGGAAACTCTGGCTTTACTCTTGTACAGTGGGAATAAACAGAGACGCGTCATCCATGTTTATATACAGTCGACAGAGGTGACAGATATTTGGTTAAAATAGCAACTAAGGTTTTTACAAGGAGCTGAGGGAAGGAAGCGCCTCTGAAAAAAGTCCCTTAAGAAATTTTAACGGACGAATTGACTCTAAGAAGTGCGTCTGGAATCAAAATGGGAAAAAATGATATGAAACAAGACTGTTTGTTTTGCTTTTCTTAGGCTTTTTCTGTCACTGGGAATATTTTCCTCATAAAGATCTAAGAAGGGAACAAGATGTGCAAAATATTGAGGATAAAAGAAATCGTCTGTCATCTCTCTCCGTGTCTCTGCAGGTTGGGACTCACAGTAAAGCCTGGTTCATAGCCGGCGTGTTCGTCTTCCTGACCATCCCAATTTCACTTTGGGGGATCCTGCAGCACATCGTGCACTACACCCAGCCTGAGCTGCAGAGGCCCATCATCAGGTGAACACACACCTTGAACTTTGCTTTAAAGGAACAGTGTGGCAGATTTAGGGGGATTCACACAAACACAGCAGTTCAATAGTGAGCGATGGTTTTGAGAGGCGGCAGGCAGAGAGCGTGTCAGGAGAGCTGAGGTTCAAACACCAGGAGAACTCACTGAGGAAACAGTTTCTCTGATGCGAAGCCGGCTGTGGATGGAGGAGGGCCTGACAGCAGCGATGACACATGGAATCTGCAGCACGCACCCAAAGGCGTAGTATGCAGCCGCACAGCGAAGCAATCCACAGCTAAGAGGGTCACAGGTGACTGAACCAGTAAACTCACTTTGGGAAGTTGGGTGACGGTCTTTCCAGACAGCTGCGGGAAACAGGCAAACAGGAACCAGGAGGGCAGAAGCAGAGCTCGTGGTCGAAAACAGGAGGCAGGGTGGTTTACTGGGGAGCAGACGAAGCAGGTTTGTCCATTCTGGGCTACTGTAGAAACATGGCAATGTCCGTAGATGAGGACTCACTTCTTATGTACATACACATGTCTCATTCTAAGGAAACAAAAAACACAGATTCTTATTTCACGGTGAATATACATGAAAGAAAACACACTTATTATATTATATTCCATTCCTGCCCCCTGAACCCTTCACACTGGAGCTTTAAAGGAATAGTTCGCCTAAAATAAGCTTCTAGAAGAAGATCAGCTCTGCACTCAGGATTTCAGGCAAACAGGCGATGGTACATTGCTCGTTAAGTTCGCTTAGCAACCTCAGACGCCACGCTTCTGAAAGCTGGCACAAAAAAGGCACAGAAGTAGAGCCAAGAGCCCGACCTCGTGTGTTCCAGGCAGTGTGTACGGCCCCTTGAACATCTGGTGACAGCTGTGGGGCTGTTTGGTTTCATTTTTCCAGGACTTTAACGTTGATTGTTGCACACAGTGTTGTGATGAAACTGTTCTCCGTCTCTCTCCACCAGAATACTATGGATGGTGCCGATCTACAGTTTGGACAGTGTGAGTTATCATCACACACACACACACACACACACACACACACACAGAAGAAGTGACAGTGATCTGTCCACTCTATTGCATTAAGTTGCCGTGGTAACGGATCTTAATTGGAGGCAGCTGGACGGAGTCACAAGACCAGAGGTCACATTAAACAGGGACAGTTAACCCTGTGTGTGTGTGTGTGTGTGTGTGTGTGTCAGCAGCATTAATGACTGCATCTTAGCATTCCTTCCTCTCCTTCCTACTTTCCTCCTTCCCTTTTTCCTTCCTCTCTTCTTTCGGACTTTGTTTCTCTCCTCCTTTCTTCCTTCATCCCATTTCTTACCACATTTCCTCTTTTCTTACTTTATTTCTTCCGTCCTTCTTCCCCTCATCCCTCCCTTTTCTTCTCTTCTTTTTAAACCCCTCCCTTTTTATCTTTCCTTTATTACTTCTTTTCTTCCTCCATCCTTCACTTTCTTACTGTATTTCTTTCTTTCTTTGTCTTTCCTTTTCCCTCACTCCCTTCCTCCCCTCCTCTCTTTTTCGCTTCAGTCCTGCATTTCTTACTGTATTTCATCTATTCTACCTTCCTTCCTTCCTTCCTCTCTCTCTCCCTCTCTCTCCCTCCTTCCGTCCTCCCTCTCTTCTTTCTTTCTTTCTTTCTTTCTTTCTTTCTTTCTTTCTTTCTTTCTTTCTTTCTTCCTTCCTTCCTTCCTTCCCTCCTCCTTCATTTCATCTCTCCTTTGTCCATTCTCCCTTCCTCTCCTTCCTTCTACCCTTCCCTCTCTTCTTTCCTTCTTTCTTTATTCTTTCCCTCTTTTCCCTTCTTCCATCCCCTCTTCTTCATTCCTTCTTCCCTCCCACCCTTCCCTTTCTTTATTTCTTCTTTCCTTCCTTCCCTCTCTTTCTTCCCTCCTTCCTTCCTGCCTTCCTTCCTTCCTTCCTCCTCTTACTTACTTTCCTCCTTCCTTTCTTTCATGTGACTTGCCATAATCTTTAATCAGTGTTTTATCATCATGTGTATGCATAAAAGCTAATTTGTCTGTCTCCCCTCCGTCTCCCCTCTGTCTCCCGTCTGTCTCCCCTCTGTCTCCCCTCTGTCTCCCGTCTGTCTCCCCTCCGTCTCCCCTCCGTCTCCCCTCTGTCTCCCCTCTGTCTCCCGTCTATCTTCCCTCTGTCTCTCCTCCGTCTCCCCTCCGTCTCCCCTCTGTCTCCCGTCTGTCTCCCCTCCGTCTCCCCTCTGTCTCCCGTCTATCTTCCCTCTGTCTCCCGTCTGTCTCCCCTCTGTCTCCCATCTATCTTCCCTCTGTCTCTCCTCCGTCTCCCCTCCGTCTCCCCTCTGTCTCCCGTCTGTCTCCCCTCCGTCTCCCCTCTGTCTCCCGTCTATCTTCCCTCTGTCTCCCGTCTGTCTCCCCTCCGTCTCCCCTCCGTCTCCCCTCTGTCTCCCGTCTGTCTCCCCTCTGTCTCCCGTCTGTCTCCCCTCCGTCTCCCCTCCGTCTCCCCTCTGTCTCCCCTCTGTCTCCCGTCTATCTTCCCTCTGTCTCCCCTCTGTCTCCCCTCCGTCTCCCCTCTGTCTCCCCTCCGTCTCCCCTCTGTCTCCCGTCCGTCTCCCGTCTGTCTTCCCTCTGTCTCCCTTCCATCTCCCGTCCGTCTCCCGTCTGTCTCCCCTCTGTCTCCCGTCTGTCTCCCCTCTGTCTCCCCTCTGTCTCCCATCCGTCTCCCCTCTGTCTCCCGTCTGTCTCCAGTGGCTGGCTCTGCGGTATCCCAGTCTGGCCATCTACGTGGACACGTGCAGAGAGTGCTACGAGGCCTACGTCATCTACAACTTCCTGGTGTTCCTGCTGAACTTCCTCAGTAACCAGTACCCCAGTCTGGTGCTCATGCTGGAGGTCCAGCAGCAGCAGCCACACCTGCCCCCGCTGTGCTGCTGCCCGCCGTGGCCCATGGGAGAGTAAGAGGAGGGCGGGTGTGAGGTCACTGTGTGATGGACGTGTGGGTGGATGTTAAACTGTTCCTCTCTGTCTCTCTCTCTCTGTCAGGGTGCTGCTGTTCCGGTGTAAACTGGGAGTCCTCCAGTACACCGTGGTCAGACCCGTAACCACGGTGATAGCGCTGTAAGTTTGCTGTTGTTGCCACGGTAACGGTGCCATCAGTTTCCACCTGTAACCACAGGAAGTGACAATGTTGTTACTGGTTTTCTGTAGCTCAGCTGCTAACTGTAACCATGGTAACCCCCCGTTCATAGTGTCGTCACATCAGCTCCCTGACAGCAGCTACATGCTGTGTTTAAAGAGTCAAAGCTCATGATGTCACGCTGAATAAACCAAACTCACCAGAGGAACAGTACCAGCAATAACAAACATGTGATGGTTAAAGTGATCAGCATCGTGACGGAGTTACACACTTGAAATACTGTGTCCTATTTTTGGGGGGAAATGTTACGTAATGTGAGAACACATGTTTCCCTCTGTGTCTGCAGGATCTGTCAGCTGTGTGGAGTTTACGATGAAGCCAACTTCAGCTTCAGAAACGCCTGGTCCTACCTGGTCATCATCAACAACATATCGCAGCTGGTAAACACACATCACATACAGAGTCCTTACTTTGCTTCTCCTGCACTCAAGACTCACAGAAGCCTTGTTTCCACTAAACACAGACAGACATGGTACCTAGACCCTAATGTTTCCACCACAGACAGTCCTCTAAATGTGGGCGGGGTTGTTGTCACTCACTGCTGTTGGGCAGTTAATAATATTACTTTTTCCAGTGATGAGTAGTGTAACTAATTACTAATGAAATTTTAGTAATAATATTACAGTTACTCCAAAACCAAACAACTCGTTACGTTGCTTTGTTATCACATCACTGCTCTTGCTGTGCACATGCTTTGTCAAATTTGACCCTTTTTTCTGTTGCATGATGGGATTTCTGAGAACACATGTTTCACAGTTGGAAATCAGACACTGTTTGGGGATAAAACACTGTATGTTCTGGTGACACTGGTGTTTACCTCTCTGTCTCTCTTCAGTTTGCGATGTACTGTCTGGTGTTGCTGTACCGAGCTCTCAAAGAGGAGCTGACTCCCATCAGGCCGGTGGGAAAGTTCCTCTGCGTCAAACTGGTGGTGTTCGTGTCCTTCTGGTAAGAACAAAGAGATGAAGAGAGTCATTCACTGCTGTCACTGTAAACCGAGTATAATTTTATGAAGTAAACAGTTAATCAGCACATCGAGGGAATAATCAATGATCAATCGTGTAAATAACTGGTTTGTTGCAGCCTTAGTGCTGATATTTTTATCTCGTTCTTCCTCTCTTCAGGCAGGCAGTTTTAATAGCGTTCTTGGTGAAGGTTGGTGTGATCTCTGATAAACACACCTGGGACTGGGACAGTGTGGAGGCTGTGGCTACGGGACTGCAGGTACACACATTTATAAACAAATAAAACCATGTTCCTACATCATGGTCATGTGACCTTCAACGTGATCTGAATAAAGTTTGTCATTCATTTTTATTTGCAATGTTAGTGCCAAATGAGTTAATGTTTCTCAGAGCAGAAACACCGATAAAGAAACATCTGTTGATGGATTTATTCTATATTCTCTTAGATGTGTTGAAGCCACAGCTGTGGAACTGTCTGTTCTCTTGTACCGTCATATTTAGACCCTTGAAAGTCTGAGAGTCTACAAAAGACAAAAATGTGGCTTCTGATTAGGAAGAACCAGGATACTGACATGCAAGAAGACCTATCTATTTGACTTAAATCAGATTCTTGATTAACCAACTGTTTAATGGATACAGGACTTCATCATCTGCATAGAGATGTTCCTGGCTGCCATTGCTCACCACTACACCTTCACCTACAAACCATACGTACAGGTAAACACCGACTGACCGACCGACCACCTACCTTCCTTGTTCCCCCCTTTCCTTCCTACCCACCTACCTACCTACCTACCTACCTACCTACCTGCCTACCTACCTACCTACCTACCTACCTTCCTTCCTTCCTTCCTTCCTCCCTACCTACCTACCTCTTTATTGATCTACCTACCTTCCCACCTATCTCTTTATCGACCTACCTACCTGCCTGCCTGCCGACCTACCTTCCATCCTTCCTACCCACCTTCTTTGCTACCCACCTTCCTTCCTACCTACCTATGTACCTTCCTTCCTACCTACTTACCTACCTACCTACCTACCTACCTTCCTAACTTCCTTCCTACCTACCTATGTACCTTCTTTGCTACCTACCTACCTTCCTACCTACCTACCTAGAGCTTAGATCGGGCCCAAAAAATCCAGCCCGACCCCACCCGAGCCCGTGCATGTTCTGTCTGAGCCCGGCCCGGCCTGTCCCTTTAACTGTAATTGCAAGCCCAAGCCCGGTTTAAACCCGACATTTTTTTTAAGGATACGAACACGGACGTTGAAGGCTGACTCTCGTCTTTCTTCCCATGGCAAGCCTTCGTCATGTGCCTCTTAAGTGTCGAGGTCCCCGTCTTTTTGCTGTCATATACCAGCATTGTGCTGCACTTGGGACACTCAACGAAGCCGACACACTTGTCGTCATCGTCGACAACTCACATGTGTGCACAGCCAGTGGCGTGGTCAAGGGGGGGGTGCCCAGGTGTGATAAGTAGTTGGGTCGGGTTGGGTTCAGGCTCGGGCAGAGAATCTAAGCTCTACTACCTACCCTTTTTGCTACCTACCTTCCTACCTATCTATCTATCTCTTTATCTATCGACCTACCTACCTACCTACCTACCTACCTATCTCTTTATCTATTGACCGACCTACCTACCTACCTACCTACCTACCTACCTATCTATCGAATCTAATCTAATTCAGGAAGCTGAGGAGGGGTCGTGCTTCGACAGCTTTCTGGCCATGTGGGATTTCTCTGACATCAGAGCTGACGTCACAGAGCAGGTCCGCCATGCTAGTGAGTGTCTCAATCAGAATAATGATTATCAATTCAGTTTAACAAATCAATAATGAATAATGTGAACAAATAACTTCAGAAATGTATGTCAAGTACATTTTGTACATCATTCTTCTGTTATTTTTTTCATATTCATGTGTTACTCATGAACGCATTTGTTTATCGGCCCACAGCTGAGACAAGAATTAGCTGCTAGCTATCCCGTTGTCCCTCCCCCTCGATCTCTGTAGTTGTGGACTGCTTCCCTGGGAGTAGAGCGGGCAGCAGCTCAGGAGACGAACCTGTGATTGGCGGCTGTAGTGGCTTAAATTTGGCTCATGCAAACCCCACATTAATTTAAAGTTATCAGATAAATGTAGTGAAGTAAATAGTATAATATTTCCCTCTGAGATGAAGCGTAGAGGAAGAACATGGCTCAAAAATACCCCAAATTTACACAAATACAATACTTGAGTAAATTTACTTTGTTACATTCCACCACATGTTAGGATTCACACTGCTTGAAATGATAATAACATGGTAAATATCTCTCACCGCCCCTCAGGTCGTACGTTCCTCGGTCGTCCCAATAAGATGTACTTCGGTGCAGCAGCTCGACCTGAACACACGGAGCACACTGGCCTCCTCACGGCCTCCTCCCAGGACGCCATCGCCGTGGCAGCCACATCGATGCCCTCCTCCCCTTCCTCGAGCGGGCGGTACCAAGGCCTCGGCCATACCCCCGCCCCGCACTCCATCTCTGCCCCTGCGGGGTTCACCTCCTCGTCCTGGGACGACGACAGCGATGGCTCCCCTCCCGAGGCACGTGACAGCACTGGAAGCACATAGCCAGGGGCGGGAACTCCTCTCTTTACGTCCTTCGTCCTCTTGTTTCGATGTGGCTACGAACAAAGACACTCAGATTCTGTGTTATAGTCAGAATATAAAAGAAACTCGTCTACAGATTTGTGAAAGAGAAGCGAAGTCTCATATGGATTTTAATCGAAGGAAAGCAGAGAAAGAGTCTCTGATGTCAAAGCCATGTTTGTGGAGTATTTTTAAAATAATCACCTGGTTTTAAATGTTTAAAATCTGTATTTTATGTCTAATGATGTCATTTTGATAGATGTGTCTGCAGCTGTTGAGAGGAAAACATTTATGTTTTCATCAGAGTGAAGGCAGGTTGTTCTCTTGGTTTATTCTCCCATGGTGCTGAAGTGTCCTTGAGCTGAGTTTGACAGTTTGTTCTGATTCATAATAAATTAACACGCCATATCTAACCATTAGAAACTGTGTTGCTATTGTTAGTGTTAATCTTATTCCTCCAAACTTAGGAGAAGTCTCCAACAGCAGCCCTCTGAGGACGAGGGAACCAAGGGATAAACTTACCATACCAACCACAGACTGTCTGGAGAGACATTTAGAGGCATGGATTTTTGGATTAACTGCTTGCCGTCCAGACAACCCAAATTCAGGGCAACACAGGACAGAGCAGAGGTGGACCAAACCTGCAGCAACCAATAAATATAAAGCTACAGTTGGTGACTTTTATGAAAATAACCTTGTGTCATATTTTCTATTATCTTATCAAATATGAATCAAGATTCTGTAACTATATCGTCTGAGGAAGTTTGCTCCGGTCAGTAGGTGTTGCTTGGGTTTCACTTCACTGTTTCCAACATGGCGGCCGGGTAACAAACTTTCTGATTTACAGCTAAACAGACACTAAAATATGTTTCTGGAAACATCTGAGGTGAGAAAAAGGCATTGCAGTAACAGAATCTTGATGCATGTTTGCTCAGTTCCGCCCAGTTTGACCGCAGCAGTGATTGACATAGCTGCGCTGTGATTGGTTGTTTTCAGTGTGCCGTGGTAGAATCCAGTGAAGGCCATTAGGGGGAGAAGGAGAGGAGGAGGGACGATAATTTTATGCCTACCCGCCAGCAATAGCCATGATTGGCCATGACTTATGTTGACAGGTTGTCCGTCCGTCCCATCCTTGTGAACACAATTAAGAATGCCTCAAGGGAATTTCTTCAAATTTGGCACAAATGTCCACTTGGACTCAATGAACGGATTAGATTTTGGTGGTCATAGGTCAAAGGTCAAGGTCACTGTGACCTTGTCTGTCTCATTCTTGTGAACTTGATATCTCAAGAATACTTTGAGGGAATTTTTAAAAATCTTGGACTGAAGAAAACGAATTAGAATTTTGTCGTTGGTGGTCAAAGGTCAGTATGTCCTCACAAAATATGTAACTCAAGAATTCATATGTTAATTATGACAAAACTTCTCACAAATGTCTCACAGGATAAAATGACATGGTGTCGTTTCGGGTTGAATTTGATGGTCGTGGCTTACGGACACTTGGATTATACCACGCGAGCAGTAAGGAGACATTTTGTGATTTTTTAGTGTTCTTTTTTTACATGTTAATATTGGTCACCGTTGACTTTTCCGCTGAAACTCCAGGAGTGTTTTGTGAACTGGAGATCTTCACCCATCCTCACATTAGCACAGGGGGGAGGAGATATTGAGTGAATTTTCATTTTTGGGTGAACTATTGCTTTAAACTTGCAATAGAAAAAAAAACGCCCATAATATTAAGGCCAAACAAAAAACAATTCAACTGACATCAAAAGTGTTTTTATATAAATACGTCTGTTTTCTAATTTACTTCAGACAGCTGAAAAAAAAGCTCAGCAGAAAGAAGTGTCAGTCTGATCATAACCAGCTGTTTTGAATGTTTCAGTTTAGTGATCCTGTTACTCCGCACCCTGGCTCCACATCCACACACTCTATACTACTGTGAACATTTTTGTCCACTAGGTGGCACACATGGTCCGTTAAAAGTCATCAGGATCTCCAACAAGTCTGAAAACATCATGTGCTGAGGTTTGGGAAACTGAGGTTTAGATTACAAAAGCAAGTGTGAAATAAAAGTAAAGCATGGTGTGCAATAGGTCAAGATCTACCAGGATTTGGTTGATATAATCTAGTCTTCACTTCTCTGCTGACCAAACGGGAGAAACATCTCAAAGCCAGCTGTAAACCAAAACAAGGGCAGCAAGGCCCACAATGACAAACAAAGGTCCACATAAACAGAGAACGTATAAGCACACACAAACCAGTGCAGAAATATGCTACACATATACATACATACATATATATAGCCTATATCCTCCTGAGACCCTGTGTCCTCATATGAGGAGACCACATTTTGGGTTTACTTTACCCTTATACTTCATTGTACTTAACTCAGACCTGCTGTCCTCGTTCATGGACAATTTTTCTGTGGTAGTAAGAGCACAATACACTGATCCATGTAGAAACAATGTAGAAACAAGATGGCAGCCATCTCTGCCAAGTCAGTCTGCAGCCGATCCCAACACAAAAGTAGACAAGGTCCAAAACCTGATCACATCTAATGGTTGAAACTTGTTTATTTATGATTATTTTGTTTGTAGTTTGATATGGCAACAAATTTGACCAACTTTAGCAACAGTAACAAGCTGAGACACAGTTACCCAGCAAGTGCTTGTTTGAGGACATTGGGACTTTATTGCTGTCTCGTTTGAGGACATTGGACTTTATTGCTGTCTTGTTTGAGGACATTGGGACTTTATTGTCATCTTTATTGTCAGGTAAAGCTGCAGGTTTGAAACTGAACTCCATCAGTAATAATCATCAGGAGCTGTGTGACTCTGTTACAGAGTCCAAACTGACCCTGTGAACCTGCTGTGTGTCATCAGTGTGTGACGGTGATATCTGGAGTTTATTTTGAAGGGGGAGGGGAGGTGCATCGAAACCGAAAGTAACCGAGAAAGAACTGACGGGTACTTTCCAACATCTATTACAGCTGCGTGTTATCGACTGTGACCCGATACAGCCAGAGAAGAGACTTTGGATCCGCAGCGCCATAAGGAGCAAACGCCTTGAAGCCTTTCAGGTGATTGTCGGTGCATGAACCTGTGAACATGTGTGTGTGTGCATGTCTGAATCAGACCAGCTGATCGGTTCGTGGTCTCTGCTGGAAGTGCGCAGTTTGGTGTCAGGCTCAGCCGACATGTTGTTTGTGCAGAGGGAGAAGTGGAGTGCGCAGCTGAGTCCAGAGCGCACAAGAGTTTCTGCAAACTTTGACCTCAAACGGATTCAAATGACGACATCAAATATATAAGTAGACAGTTTTTAATGCGAGGAGCTGATATGAAATGTGAAAACAGGAGATGATGCCTGTTTGTTATTTATAGTGTTAGTAAACAAAGAACTGCGTCACTCCTGCGCAGCAGCATGTTTTTCATGTACTTATTTCCACCACCAGGCGACGCCAAAGGGTCTGCTAACATTAAATGAAGCGGAGCTGCGTCAAATATTCTGTACATTTATTATCATAACACACGTGTCTGTTTTATGCTGCTCAGGCCTCGTGTAAATAAATTCAAATGAAACTTTATCAGTAGTAAAACTCAGCACCAGCAATATTGAAAACTATTTAAAGTAAAAATAATAATAAAAAAGGCTTTGAGGAACCTGATTAAAGGAATATGAAATGTTTTGTAGTACCTACAGCTGCTATTCTGTTTGATGGTAAACAAATAGATTGTTTTCACCAGCTAAATAATGCCATTATGATAAAACATTATTAGTAAAGCACAAGTAAAATTCAGCTCCAGGTGCTGAGCATTAAAGAGTTAAAACATGACAGGGAAGAGAAATAATAAAGGAATTATTAATGGATATTAAAACAAGGAAAAATCAAAACAAAATAAATATGTGAAGCAAACCAGGGAAGTGTCTTTTATTAAAAAAAAGTCAAATAAACAAACGAAAATATTTATATTTTTTCTACTTAGTTGCTAAAAAAATACAAGTCCTAAAGATCTTTGCATGAGATCGATCGTATCAGGGGAATATAAGACAGAAAAAAGGGGAGGAATCTGATTAAAGATTGTTATTCTGATGTTCAGTTTAATGACAATTTGTTCTTTTTACTAACTAATGTCTCTTTTAATCTTCAGGTTTATTTTTAAATTCCTTTAACTAATGAGCTTCTCCCACTCATGTGCACTCTGCTGATTTCCACACACTTGTTCCTATAATTTTTCTCCAGTAGGTGACACTAACCGTCCAGTAGTGCAGCGTGTTGGAGCTGCGGTTGAATCTAATGACACACACACTGTAACAGAGAGCCTGATCTGATGAGTGTTACTAGAGTTTGTCTCCATTTGAGTCTTTTTAAAAGGGATCTTTAGAGATTGTTTGAGTACACGACTTCACAAAGCTGCTGGGATAAAATGAACACAGTCCAACTGATAATCAACAGCCTGTTTGAAACAGGAAGGAGGACGTTGAGACTGACTTCCTCTTTTTTGTCTGTTTGTTTCACAGCCCGCCCATCTGAGCGCTCACAAAGGAGCAGCCACAGAACACTGAACAAGGAAGTAAAGCTTTCTGACAGACGTAGGTGTTTATGATTTGAGTTGATTTTAAAACTTAAAAACACGTCTTTGTTGTAAATGTGTACTATATACAGTGATGTGAGTAACAAAGTACTGTTAGGTATGAGGTCTTCACACTCTCTTATATTTCCATTTTACTCTGCTTTATACTTCTACTCCACTAAATTTATTTAATAACTTCAGTCAATAGAATTATGTTGTTGGATCATTATATCATGTTATATATTCCAGCTTTGTTTCAATGTAGTTGGGACCTGCTACATATTAACATACACAGTTGAAACCATAGCTGTAGTTTCATAAAACATTTTTATTTTAAGTGACTTCAGACAAAAATCAAATAAATGTAAGGTAAATTTTGGCTCTTGCAGCCCGTCCTTGGTCATTCATGTCTGTTCCTGACACCTTAGCCATAAACTGATCAAATTAAAGAATTAACGTGACACCATGTTGGAATTAGTTCTTGACAGATGTCGGGTAAAGTTATTTTGCTTCCTGTAGTTCTGTTTCAGCTGCAGCAGTCAAAATGGCTAAGAAGAGGAAGATGAGGAAGCGATCCAAATCTCTGTGCTCCAGCCATGAGCTGATCGGGTAATGTACAAGCCAATCATTAATGAGCAGCTGTGATGTCATGAATGAAGGCTGAACACACTGTAGAAAGTTATATAGCACAGTAGGCCTATGGATTAGTCCTTCAAAATTATACACAGTGAATCTTACTCTTTATATTCACACTGTATATATGTACATACACACACACACACGTGTATATATATACACACGTGTGTGTGTGTGTGTACATGTACATATTCACACACACACACACACACACACACACACATATATGTATATATACACTGAACAAAAATATAAACGCACCACTTTTGTTTTTGCTCCCATTTTTCATGAGCTGAACTCAAAGATCTAAAACATTTTCTAAACACATAAAAGACCATTTCCCTCAAATATTGTTCACAAATCTGTCTAAATCTGTGTTAGTGAGCACTTCTCCTTTGCCGAGATAATCCATCCCACCTCACAGGTGTGGCATATCAGGATGCTGATTAGACAGCATGATTATTGCACAGGTGTGCCTTAGGTTGGCCACAATAAAAGGCCACTCTGAAATGTGCAGTTTTGCTTTATTGGTGGGGTCTGGGGGGGTCAGAAAACCAGTCAGTATCTGGTGTGATCACCATTTGCCTCATGCAGTGCAACACATGTCCTTCGCATAGAGTTGATTAGGTTGTTGATTGTCGCCTGTGGAATGTTGGTCCACTCCTCTTCAATGGCTGTGCGAAGTTGCTGGATATTGGCAGGAACTGGAACATGCTGTCGTATACGCCGATCCAGAGCATCCCAAACATGCTCAATGGGTGACATGTCCGGTGAGTATGCTGGCCATGCAAGAACTGGGATGTTTTCAGCTTCCAGGAATTGTGTACAGATCCTTGCAACATGGAGCCGGGCATTATCATGCTGCAACATGAGGTGATGGTCGTGGATGAATGGCACAACAATGGGCCTCAGGACACAAAAACAAAAGTGTTGCATTTATATTTTTGTTCAGTGTATGTGTATATATATATATATATATATATATATATATATATACACACATATATATATATATATATATATACACATATATATATATATATATGCGTATATATATATATATATATGCGTGTGCGTGTGTGTGTATATATATATACAGAGGTGGAAAAAGTACTGAAAAATTCTATTCAAGTAAAAATAAGAAGTAGTTTGTTTAAAATGTACTTAAAGTAGAAGTTACTTAGTTACTTCCAACAACTTGATGGGGGTCACTCCTATGCAGTGCAAAAATGGTTCAGGGGTCATAAATCCAATCCAAAAACTGGTTATTTTTCTACCATAGGATTCAATTCAGTTTAGGGCTGCACAATATCATTAGAGCATCACCATAGCAATGTGTTCTTGCGCAATAGTCACATTGTGAGACTGACAGTATAAGTTCATCATATCAATTTAATATTAGTCAAAGGCAATATGCCATACTTATTTTGCTGGTTAATACTTTAGGTTGTGAAGTTCTCAATTTCCAGGACAGTTTGATTGTAAAATACATATTTCATGCAAATACAGCCTTTCCAACTCCCAAATGATGACTTCTTTCCAAATAGAGCTATTCAAGTTATTGCAATACATATGGCAATATACAAAATTGTCGTTGCATTGTCAGTTTTGTCTAATATTGTGCAGCCCTGCCTCACCAACACAACTGTTAGACTGATGATACACAAAGCAAACTGTTGAGCAATGTTGTTGGCCATTATTCTCAGAGATGCAAACAGGTGTATGATCAAAAAAGAGAGAGCTTGTCGAAGCGAAATTCTACACTAACACTAATTTGGAAGAATACTGTGTATTCCAAAACAGAACAAATCCATTGAGCAACAGTGTTTCCCCTATATGCAACTAGCAGCGGTGGTGCTCCCCTGCTGAAATATGACCTCTGCTGCTGATTTATTTATTTTTTTTGCTCTTTAGAAACTACCGTTATAATATTTGGCGCTACGGACACTTCATATCCAGGTCAATTCACACACTTGTGAGTAAAGCATATCCACCTTATTTTCAAACACAGAAGTAAATAGTGATCAACTTCCATTTTTTTGTGCGTGACTTCCGGTCAGCCGCTTTCCCTCATGCTTTCCCGTACCGGAGCTAACGGTGCAAGCTAATTTTTTTTCAGTTTTCAGTTGTTTATGTTATTCAATCAGTTAGTTAGTTAGTTAGTTAGTTAGTCTGTGTATTTTGTATAGATAACTGTGCCCACGTTTCCGTTATAACGGAAATTTATTCCCTCTAAATGCGAATAAATCGCACGTCAATCATAAACTATGAACCAAAAAAGCACAATCTATCCCGAGTGAGACAAACTGCTTGATCCCCGTCTCCAGTGTACCAGCAGAGAACCTGCAGAACCGAATCAGTGAAAAAACACACCGGGCTACACAGCCTCTCTACCTGAGCAGCTGAAGCTGCGGCTCGCACCCTCGACACACAGACGGTGCTTCTGCATGCCAGCCACACGTGCGCGCAACTGTGAGAAATAAATATGTGAGGTGTACACTGCTTTTCTATCTTTTTTCCCTTTTCTTTCTTTCTTTCTTTCTTTCTGTCAGCGACATACACTCCTAACACAGGACGGGTTGTTTTAATTGACTGAGTTGATCATTAAGCCATAGTGATGCGCGGATCAGCTCTGATAGCACCTGAATCAGCATGTACGCATCAACCATCCAGCCGTTACAACATGACTGAGCTAGCAAAGCAGTCTTGTGTTGCTGTGTGTGGTATTTATTCAGTTTTGGGAAATCACGATGTCTAGAAAGCATCAGTGGCTCCAGCTGACAGGGACAGCTAACGTTAACACTAGCAACAAAGCTAACATCAGGATCGTCATCCGTTAAAAGCCTCCCGTTGTCGGATACGACATGAAACTACTCCAGTTAGCTCTATCATGTTGTAACTAAGACATCCATTGGAGAAAATATTTTCTTCACGGGCCACTTTGTGAGTTTAGTGAGTTATTACAGACACGCTAACGGCTAACAGCTAACGGTTAGCCCAGCTAATCTACGATAACCATGTTATTAATTACACAGAGAGAAAATACTAATGTTTGTTCAGTCATTGTGTTTATAGATTTTACAAACATCAGATTAGTCTAAACGGTGATATAGTGACGTGAAAAATATGATATATACATATATATAGCTAAACTAAGCAAGGTAAACAACAAGGCGATTCCCATTTACACAGTGGTCAGAGTGCTGGACCGGAAGTGTCGCACAAAAAACGGAAGCTGGCTGCGTTCTGTTTTGCCTCCGTGTTTCCGTGAAAAATAAGGTGGATAAGAGGAGAGGAGAGGGCTCTGTCTGATCTCCTCATAAACTAAAGTTATATTATATTGCGCGATGGACGCTTCATATAATACATATATTATACGCTAAAATGTTTCACTTTATAACGTGATGACATATTGTTTACATGACGGCATGTCATTTCTGTCTCTACATGGTCGCACCTTTACAATGCTCCTCTGCTCTCTGTATCGCACACGGCGGATTTCGGCCCCGATACGCACACACAGAAACGTGTGCGTGCACACACACACACACACACACACACACACACGTGCGTGCGCACACACACACACACACACACACACACACACACACACACTCAGGTGAACACACAAGAGCGCAACTTGGGCCGCATTTTTCTGCTTGTGCTTCTGCCGAAGCACTCTGACCCTCCTCCATCTCTCTCTCCAGTAACTCGCCGGCACCGGCCGCTTGTTCTGGGTCAATTCCACGTGAGATTTCCGAGATTCACCCTTTTGGTTTCCATTTAGCTGAAAACTTTTTTTTTCTTACTTAGTAACAGATGTGATTTCAAGTGTAGCGAAGTACAATATGTCAATACCTCAATACCTTTTACTCAAGTAAAAGTAAAATTACAGATTTCAGAAACTACTGAAAAAATGACAAATTACACAAAAAACAACTCAATTACAGTAATGTGAGTAAATGTAATTAGTTACTTCCCACCTCTATATATATAAGTGTGTGTGTGTATATAGGCCTTGACCTTGAAGGATTAATGTTCCACTATATCCATAAAGGTACTTTCTATGATGCAGGAGGGTATTAGGGCCAATGAAAAACCATGAAACATTACTACTGCAATTTACTACTGCAGGAAGCTTGACCACGAAATTCTCAAAGGCATGTTTAGCACAATCCCAATGCACTTGGCAGGAGGCACCTTACTGTGATCTGGCTGTGACACTTGGTTCACGTCAATAGAGACCATCATGTCTTCTTGTGTGCACAGAAAGT
Source organism: Epinephelus fuscoguttatus (assembly GCF_011397635.1). NCBI lineage: Eukaryota > Metazoa > Chordata > Actinopteri > Perciformes > Serranidae > Epinephelus > Epinephelus fuscoguttatus. The sequence continues at coordinate 1,801,595 of NC_064774.1, forward strand.
GGGGGGACAAAAAGTCTTGTTGTCCACCCTATTCAGGCACCAATGTTGCTGATGTTAGCTTAAAGGGATAGTGCACCCAAAAATGAAAATTCAGCTATTATCTACTCACCCATATGCCGACGGAGGCCTTGGTGAAGTTTTAGAGTCCTCACATCCCTTTCGGAGATCGGCGGGGGGAGCGGCTAGCACACCTAATGGCTGATGGTGCCCCAGACTAACGTCCAAGAACACAAAATTGAATCTACAAAGTATCTCCATACTGCTCATCCGTAGTGATCCAAGTGTCCTGAAGCCCCGACATAAAAAGTTGTTTGGAAAAACATCATATGAACTCTGTTTTCAGCCTCACTGTAGTCTGTAGCTCTGACTGCTTCTCTGTGCTCCGCGCTCACGTGTGCGCGCTCAGGGTGATCAGTGATCTCTGAAGAGCAGCAGTCTCGTCAGTACTGATGTCCAGATTCTCAAGTGCAGGCATCGCCAATTCCCAGTCTGAGCAGCAAAGACTTTCCTCATCCGTTGGCATTGCTTTGCATTTTGCAGCTGGCTGAGGGTTAGGCTCATGAGCTGCGGCGGCTGCTTCGTCCAGTAGCCTGAGTTCCGTCCGTATACTCGGGCTCAGACAAATACGGCTCAACAAAGAAATGCTGTTCCTCCTCAATTTCAAAGTCTTCAGACATGTTGGGCTGTCCTTTGCTAAAAGACTGTAGTGCAAATTATCTTTTAGCCACTGTGGTTACTGCTGTTTCCCCGCAGGACTTCCGCGGCACTAACGCGCTCGGTGTGTCCTTAGCGTTAATTATAACAGCCAACGTGCACAGGCTCGGGCCGGGTCGGGCTGAATTTTTTGGGCCTGATCTAAGCTCTAAGTCTCATAGAGCAGACTCTAAGTTATGTTTAGTTGTTTCTAGACTTTTTAAATTCTTCTTCTCTTTGTAGTTCACAGACGAGTGAAGCGCAGTCCTCAGGTCCCAGCTGTGAGTCTATGAAGAGTGATGTATCCATGTATGAGCCACTCAACTTTAAGAGAAGACGGTAATCCTAAATTTTGTGCACCATTATTAAATAAATTAATATTTGTAGGTAGAGCAGCACATTCTCACTCCGACCTCGTCACATACTTTCCACATCCACATATGACGTGCAAGGTACCCTGGGTGTGTTGGTTGTTGATGCTCTGGGACACCATGTAAAGTTCTGCCTGTTACATGCATTGTCTTCTTTCAAAATACACTTCTGTTTTCACAGGAAATTTCACGTTAACATACAGTCTCTTTCAAAATAAAAGCATACGTTGGTACAACACTTTGAATTGACATTGTTTTTCCTTCAACAATAAAAACACAAGGTTAGGTTGAGGAAAAAACAACAGGGTTTGGCTTTAGAATCTTACAGGATGTGAACACTGCTCTCTCAGGTGAAAGTTGTTCGTCCGTGTCCCGCCACATTTCCCCCTGACGCTGCTGGGCGTGTAACAGCAACTGGCCACATATCATGCTGATGTTAAAGAACGCCCTTTTTCGTAGGTTTCTGACACTGCAAGTCACTGCCCATGCGTCGGATTTTGACGACTTCGGAGTGAGACTGGGCTCGTTATAGATGTGCTCTTGGTTGCTGACTAAGTTACTGAGTAGATGCAAAGGTTATACATAAATAAAAGGATTTCTCTAAATAGATCACGGACAAGTGAAGCTGAGTCCTCAGGTCCCAGCTGTGAATCTATGAAGAGTGATGTATCCATGTATGAGCCACTCAACTTTGGTGTTAAGAGAAGACGGTAATCCAAATAACCATTAATAACATTTCTAGGTTATAGATGTGTTCTTGATTGCTGAATGAGTCTCTGAATAGATGCAAAGGTAATACATAAATTAAAGATTTCTCTTTTTCTTTTTAGTTCACAGTCGAGTGGCAATGAGCCCACAGCTCCCAGTGTTGTGTCTATGAAGAGTGACGTATCCATGTACGAGCCGCTGAACTTTGGTGTTGAAACTACACAAAGGTAATTTAATTTCATGTATTCAGTTTGCAGGTTGCAAAACATGAGGCACACCTTACTGCATTTCTTTGTTAAAGCCTACCCTGATCAGACAGAGCACCTTTTGCTGTTTGCTGCATCCTGCCTAGAGCGACGTTGAAAGTGAGCTAATGTTGTTGCACGCTACCACTTATCATCGCCACTACAGAAGGAACAGCTTTTAGATCATCTAATTGGACAATGGAAAAACCCCAAAGGTGTCTGTCTTGTTATGCTTACATGCTGGCAATACCTGTGGCCATAGGAATGATGTTTGTCGGTTGTCCGTCCGATTCTTGTGAACACTGTATCTCAAAAATGCTTTAAGGGAGTATCGTCAAATTTGGCACAAACATCCACTTTGAGTCAAAGATGAAGTAAAATTTGGCGTTCAAAGTTTAAGGTCAGTGTAGCCCTGTCTGTCGCATTCTCATGAATGTGGTATCTCAGGAACACTTTGAGGGAATTTTTTCTACTTTGGCACAAACATTCACATGGACTCAAAGAAGAACGGATTAGAATTTGGTGGTCAAAGGTCAAAGTCAGTGACATTGCGAACGTCCCATATTGTTAATGCGATATCTTAAGAACGCATCGAGGGAATTTTTTCAAATTTGGCACAAACATTCACTTGGACTCAACGATCAACTGATTAGAATTTGGTTGTCAAAGGTCAAGGTCACTGTGACCTCACAAAATATGTTTTTGGTCATAACTCAAGAATTCATTCGTTAATTACAACAACATTTCACACTAATGTCTGACAGGATAAAATGATGAAGTGATGACATTTTATATCTAAAAGGTCAAAGGTCAACTTTACTGTGACATGGGTGCTTTGTGCTACTTAAATTAGCAGCTAACAAGAGTCTGCTGCTTCACAGCTGCTTGATCTTTGTTTCAGCTTCTTCAGCAGAAACACTCCTATCTCAGTTTTCACGATATTGAGACCTAATTTTATATATTTGGTGATTTTTTTTTTACATTGTTTAAATTTGGCGAGGTGGTGATCTTGCATTTAAAGCATACTAAAATCAGCAATTCCGTCTTTTAAGAAGTTTGTCATACTTAAAATGTAATAAATTATAAAACAGAAAATGAACAAAAAAAGTTTAAATATGCACGCTGTAGCCATTCAGAACTTAGACTGCTCTGTATAAAGGAACACAAGCTGTAGTGAAAATTAAATTATCTACTACCCAGTAAAAGTAAATGCATGCTATTGTGTTACAGGAATTATTTCCTGCCTGTACGAATGAACACAAGATGTAATTGTCCAAGTGTGTTGACTTTTTGAAATAAATGGAAATAATGACCCAAAAACTGAAAACATGCACAACGGTGGCCCCAAAACTGTACCCGGTACACATCTGACAGGACTAACGTAGTCATTTGTTGTTCACCCTACAGCGAGCTGACTGGGGAGCTGTCCAGCTGTTCCATGTGTCTGGAGGTTTTGAGGGATCCAGTCCGTTTAACCTGTGGACACTGGTCATGCAGACTGTGTTTCAGCTCGGATTGCACCTGCACAAAGTGTGAGAAGGAACTCAGAAAAGATCCGGAACACCAGAGGGAGACTGGTAAGTTTAATTAGGCCAAGATTATGTGTCTGCTTGTGCTGTTTACAAGACCTAGCTAAAATTATTTGATATTAACCACTCATTTATTATTGGAATTTCTGGGATTTGCAAGCATGCATTTGATTGTTTCAGGGGGCAGCCATCTCTTGAGAGCAAAGAAGAATCTTAAAGAAGCAATTCAAAAGAAATTCACTCTGACATCTGAAGGTAATGGTGACCAACAGAGCTCCCTAAACAGCATCTACACAACACTTCACATCACCACTGGAGAGAGTGAAGGGCCACATGATGAACATTCATTCAGACTCATCAAACCTAAACGACCTTCAGAATTTATCAGCCTCAGTGACATCTTCAATCCTTTGCCTGGCCAAGAGAAACCCCACAGAACGGTCCTAACAAAGGGTGTTGCGGGCATTGGAAAATCATTTTCCGTGCAGAAATTCATTCTTGACTGGGCCGAGGGGAGAGAAAATGAGGACATTGACTTCATTTTCAGTCTTGCTTTCCGAGAGCTGAATTTGAGTACAGATAATAAAAGCTTGCAAAAGCTCCTGACTGAATTCTATCCTACGATCCATGATCATGATCTCTCAAAAGATTTCACCAAAGCCAAAGTTGTAGTGATCCTGGACGGCCTGGATGAAAGCAGACTTCAACTGGACTTCAGGAACAAGAAGGTAACATCAGTCAGTGAAGTAACATCTGTGGGGAATCTTCTAGCAAACCTCATCCAGGGTAACCTTCTTCCTAATGCTAACGTGTGGATAACGTCCCGTCCAGCAGCAGCCAATCAGATCCCTGCAGGCTTTATCGACATGGTGACGGAGATAAGAGGGTTCAGTGACCCACAAAAAGAAGAATACTTCAAGAGGAGATTTAGAAATGACCCAGGCCTCGCTGACAGGATCATTTCACACATTCGCTCTTCACAGAGTCTCGACATCATGTGCCAGATCCCGATCTTCTGCTGGATTTCTGCCGTGTTATTTCAGGAGATCTTTGGAGGAGGAGATGAGAAAGCTGAAACTCCTCAAACTCTAACAGAGATGATGGCATATTTCCTGTTTGCCCAGACAAAATGCAGAAGCAGAAAATATGACCAGAAGACAGAGGAAAACAAAGAGAGCCTTCTGAAGAAACACAGAGAATTTCTCCTGAAACTCGGCAAGCTTGCGTTTGTTCACCTGCAGAGGAACAGTCTCATCTTCTATGCTGAAGATCTGGAAGACTGTGGCATCGACGTAGAAGAGGCAACCATCTGCTCTGGATTTTGCAACACAATTCTGAGGGAAGAACAAGTCTTTTCGCAGAAAAAGGTCTTTTTCTTTGTGCACCTGACCATACAGGAGTTCTTTGCAGCTCTGTTTGTCTATGACTGTTTCACAAACAACAACACAGAAGAGCTCGGCAACTTCCTCGATCTGAAGGACAAAGAACATACTTTACTTGATCTTGTAAAGATGACAGTTGACAAAGTGTTGGAGAAGAAGAACGGCCACCTGGACTTCTTCCTGCGATTCCTCCTTGGCCTCATGGTAGAACCCAACAGAAGAGTCCTTGAGGGTCTGCTGACATTGACAGATCCAAGCCAAGGTACTGACAAGAAAATCTTGACTTACCTCAAAGCCATCCGAAGGAAGGCCCTCTCTCCAGACAGCTGCATGAACCTCTTCCAGACCATGGTTGAGATGAGAGATCACAGAGTCAAAGATGAGATTCAGGAATATCTCAAATCATCAGATCGTTCCAAAACTGAGCTGACTCCACTGCACTGTTCTGCATTGGCCTACGTGTTGCTGGTATCGAAGGATCATCTGGATGTGTTGGACTTGAAGAGTTACAACACATCAGACGAAGGCAGAAGGAGGCTGATACCAGCTGTGAGGATCAGCAGCAAGGCCATGTAAGTTTACCTTCCCTGTATTATGTAACATAATCTGGTTGCGGTATGTTGATTTTATCATCTCTGCTAAGCTATGGTGGAGATTTGTCTGTCTGCACCTGATCTCACAAATGATTGGACCAATCATTCTAATAATTTGTGTCCACATATATGACTGTATGCTCAAGGACCTCCCATGGTTGCGGTGATTCCCAACTGCTGAAAAACCTGTTTAATTAAATGTTTTATACCACCATTGACTGCTGACTCTTCACTCTCACAGCAACTGGTACGGGCCACATGTTTTCCAGAAATTGTCTTGGCTAAAAACAACAAGCCTTACTATCTGTTGCAGGCCTATATCAGAAATTGAAATCATAGACAAGTTTGGTCTCAATCTGAACCGCAGCATCTGCAGATTAATTTTGTTCCCGATACAAGATGAATAAGTTCCCCTTTTTTTTCTTTTCATCGCCATTTTGACTGTAAGGAAGCTGGGAGGGACAATTCTGCATGTCATGGCTGAGACCTGACTATGTTCCGACTGGCGCATATTTTTACTGGCCTCTAGGACGATACTGGAGCACGCTGCGCCATGTCTGCTGCAATTTCAAGAATTGTCTTAAGCGGCCATGATCAGCCCGGGTGGTTGCTTGGCTGCCTTGGAGAGATCTGCACTCCACTGTGTATATTGTGCCTTTTTCTTTATCCTTAAAACCCTTTAACGCTATTTTCCATCTCTAGACTAGCAGACTGCAAAGTGACTGAAGAGTCAATCCAGCATCTGGCCTTTGGCCTCAAGTTCCCCTATTCACCTCTAAGAGACCTGGATCTGAGCAACAATGACCTGAAAGACTCAGGAGTAAAGCTGCTCTGTGAGGGACTGTCGAGTCAATACTGCAAACTGAAGACACTGAGGTATTTATTAGATGTTTACACAGCAGAACTCATTCTTTGTACAGTCTCTGACTGCTGCTCCTTCAGGCTGAGCTGGCCATGATGCTCCCTGCATTAGATTCTACTTCTACCATCAAACTGGTGAAACTTCATTTTCTAGCCGCTGCTTTTTATTGATGCTGCCACAACGACATCACATAAGTACCGAATTCTGCTCAAGGGCTGCTCATCAATTTATGCCAGCCTTCTTTAGATTCACTCAAGGATGCAAGAAACTCACTACTGGTGCAGTTGCTTTATATAAATGCATCTTGAACCTGCATGCTAATTAACCAAACACTTTGTTTTCACAGGTTGTCAGGTTGTCAGGTCACAGAAGAAGGCTGTGTTGATCTGGCTTCAGCTCTACGGTCCAACCCCTCCCATCTGACAGAGCTGGACCTGAGCTACAACAATCCAGGAGACTCTGGAGAGAAGCTGCTCTCTGAGCTGAGAGAAAATCCACAATACAAGCTCAACATACTCAAGTGAGTACAACGCTAGAGTACCAGATTTTTGACTTTTCCACTGAACTGAGAAAAAGTGCTACTGGACTACCTCTACAAATGCACAACAGTAAGATGGAGTGTATGACCAACAGTAAAACTAGTCAAGGGTGTACTCAAGGGCAGTGATGGCCAAATGAAGCCTCATGAACCATTTTCTTTGTTTTGTGAGCCCACTAGATGGCACTCTCCTTTCAACAAAGGGTTGAAAGCAAACTGAATTGCCTTTCCTTGAGCCCTTTTCTTTAAACCAAGAGCGCCATCCACTGGGGTCAGAAAAGGGCTCATGAGGCTTCATCTGGCCATCACTGTTCTAGGGCACCCTATCATCAGCCTGAATTCTGATCAAATGTAGTAATGTACAGTTGCACTACAGGTTGGATAACACCAACCGTAGATTTATATACGATGGATTCACAATAGACACATCTGATACTCTGATAGCAGAAGGCTCTGAGAGCAACACGTTGTCCTTTAAATCGCTCTTGGTCTGATCATAATTTTTCTTCACAGTGTTGAACATGGTGGAAGTCACCGGATGAGAACGAGATTCAAGAAATGTAAGTATCTGTGTAAATGCTGAACATTTAAAGAATGTTGTGACCACAGTGATGGATCATGATTTCAATGAACTGGTGAACATCAGAGGAACAAGAATATTGACGATTCTTACTGGAGGAAAGGCAGTCTGGACAGAAAACATGACTTCTTCTTCATCACTCCCTGAGTGGAGTGCTGCCCAGCGATATTAGTACAGTCTATGCTTTTAACATGAAGTGTTTTCTTACCTCCAGATGCCTGTGAGCTCACGTTGGACCCCAACACAGCCCACAAGAACCTCCTTCTCTCTGAAGGGAACAGAAAGGTGACATGGGTGCAAGAGGAGCAGCCATATCCCCATCACCAAGAAAGGTTCGATAACTGCCAACAGGTGCTGTGTCAACAGGGTCTAGATGGGCGTTGCTACTGGGAGATGGAGGTGTTGGAGCCCTTCACCATGGGGTTAACGTACAGAAGCATTGGCAGGAAAGGTGATGTGGATGATTGCAAGCTGGGATGCAACGACAGGTCTTGGTGTTTGATTTGCTCTGATGAAGGTTGTTTTGTTCTGCACTGCAATGAGAGCGTCAGTGTATCTTCCCTCTGCTCGCGCTCCAGTCGGGTGGGGGTGTACCTGGACTGGCCAGCTGGGACTCTGTCCTTCTACAGAGTTTCCTCTGACAGTTGGACCCGCCTCCACACCTTCAAAGCAACGTTCAACGAGCCCCTCTATCCGGCTGTTGAACTTTACACTCATTCCTCTGCACTTTTTTGTCACATTACTTAGCTCAGTTAACACATAGCTAATTAAACTTTCACTGCAATCACAAACAAAGGTGTTGATTTGCATGTGGATAGTTGGGACGTGTCCAATACAATCAATCAAAGACCTACTAGAGGTAGTCAGACAGAGAGCCATCTCGCTGATTGTTCAGGCTTGTAAATTAGTGATTGCACCCTCAGAATGAGGTATCACTGTGTTTTTACCGTCACATTTTCTTTTGCCATGTGCTTAAGACCGCAGGCCAACAACACCAGTAGTGTGAAGCAAAACCGACTGTTACCAGACAGGCTCTCACTTTGTATTCCAAAGGAAAAAGAGGACATTATGTCCTGGTTAAAAAAATGTTCTTTAAATAACAACTTTGCTAACATGGCAAGAACCACACTGGATAGCCAAACAGCTTGTGTAACACAAGCTAACCTCCCAGTGCAGAGTGATGGAGGTATTTACGGTGGATCTTCACCAATGTGAAACACATGCACAACATTAAGAAAAAATGCTGCAAAGTGAGGAAATACAAATACAGAAACATTCACTGAGGAAAACTGGTGACTCTCTTCAAGGGAGAGAGAGATCTGGCCAAAAAGTTGCTAGACATGCTAGGTAAGGTGGCTAAATCTAGCAAGATAGTTGCCAAGTTGGCAGCAATGCATATGCTATGGGCCCATAATTTGCAAAGCCCTACATCGACGCAGAGCCTACGTCACAGGTACGGCATTGATTCAGTGCAGAAGTATAAATCCCACCTTAGCGCTGTAGCTGAAGAGAGGCATGGGAATGTGCATAATGTCACATTCTATGGAATTTCCCTGGAAACATTTTTCAGAGTCCTTTACAGAGAATTCAGTCCACAGGCTCCGAGAAGCAAGTGAGAAAGTCGGGGAAAGTCATGTTTTTTAGTTGTGTTACAACAACGTGTTGAACAGAAAGAAGAGGAACGTCGATATGATAATGCTCAAAAATACTTTTTTTTTTACGCATATGTAGCATGTAACAGTGACAAACACAAACACACAGAATGGTTTTCCTTTAAGATTCAATCATAGAAATTATATTTTTAACAGCAGCAGTGGTGATTCTTCTTCAAATACTTTGGTACAATATAATGTTCTGTAATGTATCCTGTGTAATATATCTCCTAAAATGTAAAATACGTCGCCATAAAGCACTTTTGCAACGTCGAGCTGCTATGAGCGTTTGTGCATTAGTGAAAGAGAGAAAGTGATCACGAACACGTTAGCTCGGGTTTCAAACATGTCTCTACTAATCTCAAAACCAAACCTACACCCTCGCCAGCCTCGTCTCCAGAAACCTGTTGCTCCTGTTTTCATTTTTATTTTTTTTTCACCCCATGCTATTATCTCACATAAAAGGCTAAACGTATCTCGGCAGTCAGGAGCTGCGGGTATGGTTCTGACCATGTAAGATTCAACCAAAGAAACATTTAAATTGCCCCTATGTGATGGTCCGACAAGCTGTCAGAGTAAGCATTGAGCCCACACTGTAACTAACTGCACTCCCTGAAGAAATATTATGTTTATGGAGAAATGAAAGAGTGATTCCAGAGAGAAGCAGACAGAGGGGTCTACAGTCTGTGTTTGAAGGATATATCCAGGATGTCAAACTGACTCAGCAGCAACAACAGGTTAAAAAGACAAAGATAGTTAGAAGCTAAAGCCGAACTATAGGCTACAGATCACAGTGTAAAAGTGAACCACCACATCACTGCTGATCGCCACACAAGACAATGAATATAAAGGGAAACTTTGCTGATACTGAACCAGCTGTGTGGCATCACAGTGTGTGCAGACAGATTTGCAACATTTAAATCATACCGGTCTGATCATCTTCAGGGTTTTTATTAAGTTTTAGTCGTTCATGTTTGTCCAACTTATATGTGTATAAGTTTAACCATTCAACTTTTAGTTTTATGTGTGATCGAATAACTTTGAACTGTGGTAAAGTTTTACATTTTGTTGTTGTCAGTGAGTGACAGTTTAGTGCACATAGTGTGTGATTGTGTACACAAGCAGATAAATACACTGTGGACATGAGTAGTTGACTGTATTATTCTTTTTAAGTATAGGTGTGATGTGTCTTTTTAAACGTTTCATTTAAGTAAGAAGCTGTCTTTTATTATTTTTCCACTCAGAATATTTTATGCTTCAACATATTTATTTGCTCCTTCTCATGTAGTGTCTATATTCTATAGGGCCAGATACATCTGTGTTTAGACTCTGTATCAGTGATCAATGAATCATTTGTTTGTAAAGCAAATAATACATTAAGCTGCTCTTTCCTTCCCTCAAAGTGCTCGACACCATCAACTTTCAGTAACGTAGCTTAAATTTATGCACCTAAATAAATCCGTACCTTGCATTTGAGCTTTTCGTCATGTTTTGCTTTCATTTTGATGTTTCCAATTGTTTCTCATTGTTTTCATGCAGCCGGTCAATAACAATAAAGGTGTTTCCTGAACTACTTCCTAATCACAATCGGTGTGGACCACGTGATGGCTCAAGTTGTTTCCCCTTTTGTTGACAAATAGCAGTGGGCCTGCAAAAACAGAAGAAAGTTCTGGGTCTGACTTTAATATACGCAGTGTTTTATGAAAGAAGATCTTCTTGCAGTAGAGTGGACTGAGTATTCAGTGAAGTTCTTTTGTTTTGTGACTCTTTTTTAAAGTAATTTTGGAACGGCTCTTTTTTTAGAGCCAGCTCTAATGATTGGGCAATCCACTGTGATGGGTATCCCTGCTGTCCAAATCTGTTTTTCATACCCATTCTGATGATTTAATGCTAAAATGTGGGTGCACCGTCATGAAACCAAAAAATAGAAAGTTCATCCTTTTGGATTGGAACGTCAATTAATGTTTAAGGAGCATCAAATTATCTCCATCTACTGGTGACTAAAAGTAACTACAACAACACTGTGTTTAAAACACACAATAACAACAAAGTACAACAGTTGACAAAAGTCCTTTTGTAGCATTTATTTGAATCACCTCACTATTATACGGTGTATACACACACACACACACACACACACACAGACACACACACACAGACTCACACACACAGACTCACACAGACACACAAACTGATGCTGTTGCTTCAACGTCTCTGGATCATCAGGACACAGCTGATCCTCTCACGTCTTCCATCTGATGAGAGAAGAAGACAAGAGAAGTTATAAAGCAGCTGTCAGTCAGTGATGCAGCACATCCAGTATAAAGACCAGTAGGGACTTCCTGTTCAGAGCAGAGTGGAGCAGCTGTGTAGCGTAGTCGGCTTCCTTCCAGCTCTCATGTTAACGTGTTGGAGTGAACACACTGAGCTGGAAGCTCACAGACCTGCAGAGACTTTGGGCATCAAGTCTGTTTACTCTGCAGATTTCACTCAAGTACACAGTGTAAATAAACTGCTGAGAGTCCTGAACGCATCATGGCTGCACAAACAGAGGATTCACTTTAATGATGGATTTACTGAGTCTGTTAGAACAAATGACTGATGGACAGATATATCATGTTAAATGTTCTACATGTTCATCCAAAGACTGAACAGCAACACATCAGCTGTGATTACTGGACTTCAGCAGAGCTTCTGCTCTGTATAAAGAACACATGGTTACTAAATGTAATGATGGTTCTTTAAAATAAGAGCCAGTGATTTGTAGGCTTCAGTCAGACTGATCTCAGAGCTGTGACAAAGATGAAGACAACAAACACTTTAAAGAGGACATATTATGCTCATTAACAGCTTCATATTTGGATTCTGGGTTTCTACTAGAACCTGTTTACATGCTTTAATGTTCAAACTAGAATTACCGCCTCATAGTTGTATGCCTTATAAAGAAATCTTAGCTTCAGTAGAAAAAGCCGTTGAACACAGGGTATTCACAACAGTCTGAAGTCTGAGGTTTTTGTTCACAGGGATTACTTTTACATACATTTACCTCATTATCTGAAACTTTGGCCACATTTAATACCAACATCCTTCATTGTAACACTATAGGCTATATAAAACACACACACACACACACACACACACACACACACACACACACACACACACACACACACACACACACACAGAAACAGGAAAGCATAACAGGTCCCCTGTTATCAAGGTCAGATTTGATGGTGTGACAGTTTGATGAAGGAGGACAGCTGTCTCTATACATGTTGTGATGCTGTCAGCTGTGATCCAGCTTCACTTCCTGTAGACATGAACACAACAACAGTCGTCTTCACATCAACTTAAACACATGATCTCAACAAGCTTCTTTCTGATCTGATTGGCTGACTGTTCTCTCTGTCTGTCTCTCTGTCCTCTCCTGAAGACTGTCACCATTCCCCTCTTTGAGCCACTGAGAAGGTCTGAGGTTTACAGGAAGTACTGGATACACCTCAAAGTGTGGTATTCTCAGAGGCAACCTAGTGACCACACTCCCCAGCTTCCTCCCTCTACCTCGAAAAAGACTTGTTACACCCGCAAACGTAATAACAGCCCACAAACGTAATAAACCACAAACATAATACAAATCTGCAGCTTTGAATGTAATAATCCCGCAAATGTAATAAATTTCCCACAAACGTAATAGCAGCTGCCTACTACAAACGTAACACACAATTTTCCGCAAATGTAATAGCTATTACATTTGCAGGAAATTATTACATATGTGGGAAGGTGAAAATCTAAACTGTAATAACTTCCCACAAATGTAATATGAGACTGAATAATGATGTTTGTGGTTGTTGTGGTTTGTTTGTTTACTTATACACCTGCCAATAGTGATGCGTGTGTTGACAAGCAACCCGCAGGTCGGGTGAGGCGGGTCAGAAAGTGACAGAGCAGCGTTCTGAGTAAGTTAGAAATAACTTACAGAAACACACACACACACACACACACACACACACTGGTCATTCCTTGTCAGTTCACAGAATTACTCTGTGGCAGCAAATATGTCGTTTAATTGGATTTATTTTATTTTCTTCTGCCTCTTGTTAATACGGATTTCTCTGCAGCATCTGGCCTACAGTACCTGTTCAGCACCTCAGACAGCGGCGCTGCGGGATGGGCTGGCTCTCATAGGGGGTCAGGTGCAGGTTGTAAGGTTTTAAAAACCATGGTTTACAATAACTTAATCCTCCTCCACTCAAAAATGTGTTTTCTTCTTGTTCTTACAGATGAATGTTTGAGCCTCAATGTGCAGAAAGATGTATGTGCAGAGCTTGACACTCGAAGGCTGTTTTCATATTTATCTGCTGAAAATGCTCATAGGATTTTAAGGGCTAGGGCTACTAGCCTATGTTGGTGGCTTATGTAGCCTATGTTTGAACCATTTAATTAAAATATGTCTGCATATCAAAAGCCAAAAACTTGAATATGTCGTTCATTCTTTGGAAGGGCTACAAGCATGATTTGTGACATCACAAATATTTTAGAAGCCAGTCATGGTCCAATGTTCAACTTACACAAGTGTGATGTGGAGACTTGAAGCCTCCAGTGCACATACACTGAGAATGGACTTAACAGTGAAACCTTTGGGATGAAGAACAAAATTGACATATTGATAGATTCTAGCATTTTTAACGAGGGAGAAGGTGTAGATGTCAATTTAAGGATTTCAACAAGATAATTGAATTTTTTGTGGAAAAACTATATCATACATTATTATTCAAAGAGAAACATTTATATACATTAAAACATGTCTTGAAGGAATCTTTAATGATTAAATTATCATTTATTTTCATAAAAAAAGATAACTTAATTGTGATAATAAACACAATTATTTTAATAATAATTATTATTATTTTTCTTTTAATTATTTCTTCCCCATATACACACATATACAAAATCACACATACAATAATATAACTCGAACACTCGAACACATGTACGCCCACAAACAGAGCAAGTTTTAACAGTACTATGCTACTCTTTTCTTGTTTTAATTCATGAAATTCATTAATTTTTGTTGAATTGATTCTTGATGCTTTGGCAATATTGTTGTTATGATATTTACACCAATAAAGTAAATTTGAATCTAATTGAATGAATAAACCACGAATACTAAAAATCTGCAGCTTATACAAGTTGCTAACTAACGAGGTGCTGAACAGGTACTGTAGGCCAGATGCTGCAGAGAAATCCGTATTAACAAGAGGCAGAAGAAAATAAAATAAATCCAATTAAATGACATATTTATAGAAAAACAAAAAAGCACAAAGCTTGCTTCAGGCACACCAACAGAGCCAAGGATATTATAAAATGCCTTTATTAATTAGGGCATGTCAGTATAAAAATAACTACGAAAACGCCGACCGGTTTCGACCACACAGGGTCTTCGTCAGGGCGTGAAAGAGACAAACCGACTCAGGTGTGCTGATCACTATTATAGGTAATCAGGCAATTTGACACATAAGGCTACATAATACAAGCATATCATACATTCAAATATTTGGAAACAGACTGTCAGATAAGTAAATATACATGAGTACTAATGAGAGAATTTTAATGAGAAAATTAGGTCATATATAATCTTCAACACCCACGACATTATAAAGAATACATTTACAGAAAAGGTCTAAAATCTATCTCCTCATTGAGACCAGGATACACCAATGCGTCACATTTAAAAATCCAAAATGTTTCTCTCTGTAATAATTTATTAAGACGGTCTCCTCCTCTAATTGACTGTTCCACATATTCAATTCCCTCCACTTTTAGTAGGCTGTCATTATTATTATTATGAACATTATGAAAGTGGCGTGCCATGGGATAATCATTATTGTTGATTCTTATAGCATATTTCTGTTTCGCCACTCTGTCTTTTACACGTCTTTTTGTGCGCCCGATGTAAAAACAGCCACACGGGCAGCTAAGACGGTACACTACATATGTGGAGTTACAGTTGATAAAGTGTGTATTTTTATATGTTTTCTTAGTTTTAAAATCTATAAATTCTTTCTGTTGTATGATATTGGAACAGTGATTACAGTTAGTTTGCAAACATGTAAAAGTACCCTTAGGCCTCTTGAGCCAGCTGTCTCCCTTCTTTGCTGGGAGATAGCTGTGCATAAGCCTGTCTTTTATAGTAGGGGCTCTTTTATGACAAAAAATGGGAGGAGACTGAAAAACCTCTGAAAGAGAGGGGTCACTTCTGAGAATATCCCAATTTGAAGAAATAATCTTTTTAATCTGCTGAGCTTGTTTGCTGTAATGTGTAACAAAATAAACACCTGATGTACCTTTTTTCTTCTGTCTGTTGGACTGTTGTAGGAGATGGTGACGTCTGATGGAAGCTGCCTTGGTCTGAGCTGTAGAAATAGTAGTCTTATTATATGATCTATCCAAAAAGCGTTTAGTCATATGTAGGGACTGTGTATGGAAATCTGAATCTAGATCACATATTCTTCTTAATCTTTGAAATTGACCCAATGGGATATTATTTTTGAGGTGAAAAGGATGAAAGGACCCATAATGCAATACAGAATTACAGTCAGTGGGTTTTCTAAATAGTGTAGTATGTAATTTTTTGTCATTCCCTTTATAAATATTTAAATCCAAGAAGTTAATATTTTCTCTAGAGTTTTCCATAGACAATGTGATATTTTTACTTGTGTTATTGAGATAATGGTAAAAATCCATGAGGTCATTATGGCTGCCTTTATAAAGAAGAAGAATGTCATCAATAAATCTACAATACATTTTAACATTATCACTGTAAGGATTCTTTTCATGATTAAAGACATATTCCGACTCCCAAAGACCTAAATAAAGGCAGGCATATTCAGGGGTAAAGCTATACTAGTTCCTTTACATTGTCTAAACAATCTATCTTGGAACAAGAACACATTATTTCTCCATACCCATTCGGTCAGCTCTACTATGAAGCCTGTAGGGGGCGTTAACACCTATGAACATGGCTTCTTATCATGTGAACATCCAAGACTTGCTACTTTCTATATGTTACCAAAAGTGCATAAAGAACCTAAAGACAACCCCCCTGGCAGACCAATTGTATCTGCGAATGGCACTCTTACTGAACCAGCCTCACAATGTATTGATTATTATTTAAAACCTTATGTTCATAAATTACCTTCGAACGTGAGGGACACTACTGATGTTTTAAATAAACTGTGCCAGGTTGATGATGTGGTCTGGGACTTTATGGTCACTTTAGATGTTGAGGCACTTTATACTAACATTGATCACTCTGATGGACTGAGAGCTGTCAATCACTATCTATCTGACAGAGATGGATTAACGCCCCCTACAGGCTTCATAGTAGAGCTGACCGAATGGGTATGGAGAAATAATGTGTTCTTGTTCCAAGATAGATTGTTTAGACAATGCAAAGGAACTAGTATGGGAGCTAGCTTTGCCCCTGAATATGCCTGCCTTTATTTAGGTCTCTGGGAGTCGGAATATGTCTTTAATCATGCAAAGAATCCTTACAGTGATAATGTTAAAATGTATTGTAGATTTATTGATGACATTTTTCTTCTTTATAAAGGCAGCCATAATGACCTCATGGATTTTTACCATTATCTCAATAACACAAGTAAAAATATCAAACTATCACTCTATGGAACACTCTAGAGAAAATATTAACTTCTTGGATTTAAATATTTATAAAGGGAATGACAAAAAAATAAATACTACACTATTTAGAAAACCCACTTACTGTAATTCTGTATTGCATTATGGGTCCTTTCATCCCTTTCACCTCAAAAATAATATCCCATTGGGTCAATTTCAAAGATTAAGAAGAATATGTGATCTAGATTCAGATTTCCATACACAGTCCCAACATATGACTAAACGCTTTTTGGATAGATCATATAATAAGACTACTATTTCTACAGCTCAGACCAAGGCAGTTTCCATCAGACGTCACCATCTCCTACAACAGTCCAACAGACAGAAAAAAGGTACATCAGGTGTTTATTTTGTAAGGATAGACGGATACATCGGCCGGCCGATATATTGGGCCGATATTTGAGTTTTTTACTTGTATCGGTATCGGCCGATACGCGCGTGGGTTCGCGGATTTTTTTTTCCCTGGCATGATTTACAGACAGGCATCCACGGGCAGCTCTGTGTTGCCGGAAGACCCTGCAGCGCACAGGCAGAGAATCCTACTGTGTACAGTAGTTGTTGTTTTATTTATGCTTCAGCTTAAATATTTGTTTATTTTATAAAGACATTACTGGAAGATTTAAGAGCACTGAACTCTTTTTTTTATTTGAATTTATAATAATAATAATAATAATAATATTCTACCTGTTCTACCTCAACTTTCCATCTTGTTTTAGTATTTTTTACTGTTCAATAAATGTTTCTTATTTTAAACTTGAGACCTGTAATATTTGTTATCATTGTGTCATTTTTCTGATGTAAATTGAGGGAGCAAAAGCAGTATCTGCCCCAAATATCGGCTCAAGAAAATCAGCAGTCCATAATCGGTCATCGGCTAAGGGTAATGGAAAAAAATCGGCATCGGCCCTAAAAAATCCATATCGGTCTATCCCTATAATTTTGTTACACATTACAGCAAACAAGCTCAGCAGATTAAAAAGATTATTTCTTCAAATTGGGATATTCTCAGAAGTGACCCCTCTCTTTCAGAGGTTTTTCAGTCTCCTCCCATTTTTTGTCATAAAAGAGCCCCTACTATAAAAGACAGGCTTATGCACAGCTATCTCCCAGCAAAGAAGGGAGACAGCTGGCTCAAGAGGCCTAAGGGTACTTTTACATGTTTGCAAACTAACTGTAATCACTGTTCCAATATCATACAACAGAAAGAATTTATAGATTTTAAAACTAAGAAAACATATAAAAATACACACTTTATCAACTGTAACTCCACATATGTAGTGTACCGTCTTAGCTGCCCGTGTGGCTGTTTTTACATCGGGCGCACAAAAAGACGTATAAAAGACAGAGTGGCGAAACAGAAATATGCTATAAGAATCAACAATAATGATTATCCCATGGCACGCCACTTTCATAATGTTCATAATAATAATAATGACAGCCTACTAAAAGTGGAGGGAATTGAATATGTGGAACAGTCAATTAGAGGAGGAGACCGTCTTAATAAATTATTACAGAGAGAAACATTTTGGATTTTTAAATGTGACGCATTGGTGTATCCTGGTCTCAATGAGGAGATAGATTTCAGACCTTTTCTGTAAATGTATTCTTTATAATGTTGTGGGTGTTGAAGATTATATATGACCTAATTTTCTCTTTAATGCTCATGGAATATTTACTTATCCTTGTCTGCTTCTAAATATTTGAATATATGATATGCTTGTATAATGTAGTCTTAAGAGTCAAATTGCCCGATTACCGATATAAGTAATCAACACACCTGAGTCGGTTTGTCTCTTTCACGCCCTGACGAAGACCCTGCGTGGTTGAAACTGGTCGGCGTTTCGTAGTTATTTTATATTAACATGCCCTAATCAATAAAGGCATTTTATAATATCCTTGGCTCTGTCGGTGTTCCTGAAGCAAGTTTTGTGCTTTTTTTCTACAATCGACTATTTTCAACTTCAAGAGCACCTGGCACTCATCTGGAGTCCACTACCTCTCACCTGTGAGCACTCTGTAATTTTTCTTTGTTTGCTACTGGATCTTTGCTCTGATACTAAATGTGTTTAATATAATACTGCTGAAACCAGCATGGACCCACTCCAACCCTCTACTGACCTCAGAGTCTCCAGTTTACAGTGTGGACTCTCCTTCAGATCACACAGCTGCTTCACATCTGAATCCTGCAGGAAGTTGTAGCTCAGCTCCAGCTCTCTCAGATGGGAGGGGTTGGACTTCAGAGCTGAGGCCAGAGAAACACAGCTGATCTCTGATAAACTGCACCAACTCAGTCTGAATAAAGAATAAATGATGTAGATAAAAATCATTAATAAAACAATCAGATGTGTTCAGGTGTTAAATGTGTAGCTCAACATTACTATGTCCTGATCAATGAGCTTTGCCCTAAACTGAGTAGAGTGACTTTGTCATTGTGTTATTGTGCTGATCCCAACAGGATGCAGGTTAAAGACTGGAAAATACAAAAAGTGAAAAACAGCTCTCATAAATATCATTGACAACATGCTGCTACTTCAATAAAGATGTAGTGACTTCACCTCTTAAACTCTGCCAGCTCCACCAGTGGCTCCATCATCACTAACTCATGTTGTGCAGCCAAACACAAATCACTTATTTAAAGAATCACGAGGGTAAATTTGAAATCAAGTCTTTAAAACAGGGCTGTTAATATACTTTGATGCAGTAGAGATGCTTGATTATCAGGAATGGTGTCTGTGAAATGTCCTGAACACAAGTATTTCAGATATTGTCAGGAATTATAGAGCAACTTTTCTTCTTTTTCTTTGTTTTTCATGGCACTTCCAGTTGTTTAGATTTTCAAGGTAGAAATGTGGGACTTTTACTCTGGAATATCTCAAAATACTGATACAGTAAAATACTTCAGTTCTGTGTCTGTATGTTGTCAGACATGTCCTCAACATCAGGAATAATCTTTTCATTTTCATTTCCAGAAATGAATAAAGAATAAAGACATTTCTCACAAGTTAGTGGTATTTACTTTTTAATTTATAAGGGACACTGGTAATTAATTTGACTCTTTTTCTGAATATAATCCAATTAATTGTATTTCTATAATGTTATGTATTTTATAACAGCTTAATTTGAAAATCAAAAGTCATCATTCTGCTAACTTTGCTAAGTCTGTCACTAGCTCCCCCCATCAGCTCCATCTGGGCTGTTTGAAGGCATTATTCAATGTAACACATATTAATGTCAGTACATGGATGCACTACAGTTGTAGCATTAGCTGATGTCACCATGGAGATGAGAGTGACTGCCAGCTTGACTGTAGTTCACTCTGCTACATTACTAACTGTACTGACTAGCTGTAGCTGGGTAGCTACCTCGCTAACACTGCAAACAGATATGATAAACATGAGTAACATGACAGCTGTCAGCGGCAGGATTATATTTGACTTTTAATAAAACTTAACCAGTGTTTCACTTTTCAGCAATGTACCTCATAGTTTGCAACTATTACTGTGAGCACACCGCCTGACTCTGCTCCACCTTTTTAACTGTGATGCCTACCTTGGTGCCGGTGCTGAGAGTCTAGAAACAATGGGAGCGCCCTCATTTCCCATCATGCCTGTCTAGTGCTGATCTACTGTTTATTTACAAGTATTGTGTTTTCTGTTAGGCCTATATGCTCCAGAATGCAAATGTGACTGTGTATTAATACAAAGTCACAGTGTTTATAATGTGTCTGTTCAGAACATGGTGGCTTATGTCGCTAATTGTCATTTTGTGCTGGTTTAGAGTTTCAACCAATAGAGAGGTGGCTGTTACATTTCTTGAGACCAGCTGTACTTTCTAACATAATCTGAACAAATGTAATGTTGGGACTTATAAAGAGCAACTATTGCATTAAGTATCAAATAAAACCCTGTAAGAATATTATGATGGGATATAAACAGCTGTTGACATTAGCTGACAAGAATATTGAAGGTATGATTGTCTCTTTCATTCAGCCAGCCGGAGAACCAGGTGGTGTGTCCGTTTCGGCCCATGAGCAGTACGTTTGACACCCCTGGTTTACAGGTTAGGAGTGAATAATCCAGTCATTTTTCTGCTGAAATTAAAGTTATGTTATGCAGGATTGTTGGTTACTGTTTGTAAACACGTTCGACAGCTCAGGTGAGGGTAAAAGCCAACCCCAGATTCATTCTTGTTTGGCATTTCTTCTTGCTAAATTTGCATTTCTTTCAGTGTTGTATCTCTTTGATTCCTGCTGCTTACAGTCTGGCATCTGGTCCCCACCTTTTTATAAAGCCCTGACCTCACCTGAGTTTGTCTTTAAGGTTTTAGCTCCACATTGCTCTGCCACAGTCAATGGATTAAACCACTGAACAAGACAAATAGACTTCATTGTGGATCAGTATAATATCAGCCTGATGTCTGCAGTTTAGTGTCAACACAACTTTCACATCATAATAATCTCAGCACAGGAGTAAAAAATGGTGTCTGACCTCAGAGACTCCAGTTTACAGTGTGGACTCTCCAGAAAATCACACAGCTGCTTCACTCCTGAATCCCGCAGGTCGTAGTTGTCACTCAGCTCCAGCTCTCTCAGATGGGAGGGGTTGGACTTCAGAGCTGAGGCCAGAGAAACACAGCTGATCTCTGATAAACTGCACCAACTCAGTCTGAATAAAGAATAAATGATGTAGATAAAAATCATTAATAAAACAATCAGATGTGTTCAGGTGTTAAATGTGTAGCTCAACATTACTATGTCCTGATCAATGAGCTTTGCCCTAAACTGAGTAGAGTGACTTTGTCATTGTGTTATTGTGCTGATCCCAACAGGATGCAGGTTAAAGACTGGAAAATACAAAAAGTGAAAAACAGCTCTCATAAATATCATTGACAACATGCTGCTACTTCAATAAAGATGTAGTGACTTCACCTCTTAAACTCTGCCAGCTCCACCAGTGGCTCCATCATCACTAACTCATGTTGTGCAGCCAAACACAAATCACTTATTTAAAGAATCACGAGGGTAAATTTAAGTTGAAATCAAGTCTTTAAAACAGGGCTGTTAATATACTTTGATGCAGTAGAGATGCTTGATTATCAGGAATGGTGTCGTGTGAAATGTCCTGAACACAAGTATTTCAGATATTGTCAGGAATTATAGAGCAACTTTTCTTCTTTTTCTTTGTTTTTCATGGCACTTCCAGTTGTTTAGATTTTCAAGGTAGAAATGTGGGACTTTTACTCTGGAATATCTCAAAATACTGATACAGTAAAAATACTTCAGTTCTGTGTCTGTATGTTGTCAGACATGTCCTCAACATCAGGAATAATCTTTTTCATTTTCATTTCCAGAAATGAATAAAGAATAAAGACATTTCCCTCACAAGTTAGTGGTATTTACTTTTTAATTTATAAGGGACACTGGTAATTAATTTGACTCTTTTTCTGAATATAATCCAATTAATTGTATTTCTATAATGTTATGTATTTTATAACAGCTTAATTTGAAAATCAAAAGTCATCATTCTGCTAACTTTGCTAAGTCTGTCACTAGCTCCCCCCATCAGCTCCATCTGGGCTGTTTGAAGGCATTATTCAATGTAACACATATTAATGTCAGTACATGGATGCACTACAGTTGTAGCATTAGCTGATGTCACCATGGAGATGAGAGTGACTGCCAGCTTGACTGTAGTTCACTCTGCTACATTACTAACTGTACTGACTAGCTGTAGCTGGGTAGCTACCTCGCTAACACTGCAAACAGATATGATAAACATGAGTAACATGACAGCTGTCAGCGGCAGGATTATATTTGACTTTTAATAAAACTTAACCAGTGTTTCACTTTTCAGCAATGTACCTCATAGTTTGCAACTATTACTGTGAGCACACCGCCTGACTCTGCTCCACCTTCTTAACTGTGATGCCTACCTTGGTGCCAGTGCTGAGAGTCTAGAAACAATGGGAGCACCCTCATTTCCCATCATGCCTGTCTAGTGCTGATCTAGTGTTTATTTACAAGTATTGTGTTTTCTGTTAGGCCTATATGCTCCAGAATGCAAATGTGACTGTGTATTAATACAAAGTCACAGTGTTTATAATGTGTCTGTTCAGAACATGGTGGCTTATGTCGCTAATTGTCATTTTTGTGCTGGTTTAGAGTTTCAACCAATAGAGAGGTGGCTGTTACATTTCTTGAGACCAGCTGTACTTTCTAACATAATCTGAACAAATGTAATGTTGGGACTTATAAAGAGCAACTATTGCATTAAGTATCAAATAAAACCCTGTAAGAATATTATGATGGGATATAAACAGCTGTTGACATTAGCTGACAAGAATATTGAAGGTATGATTGTCTCTTTCATTCAGCCAGCCGGAGAACCAGGTGGTGTGTCCGTTTCGGCCCATGAGCAGTACGTTTGACACCCCTGGTTTACAGGTTAGGAGTGAATAATCCAGTCATTTTTCTGCTGAAATTAAAGTTATGTTATGCAGGATTGTTGGTTACTGTTTGTAAACACGTTCGACAGCTCAGGTGAGGTAAAAAAGATTCATTCTTGTTTGGCATTTCTTCTTGCTAAATTTGCATTTCTTTCAGTGTTGTATCTCTTTGATTCCTGCTGCTTACAGTCTGGCATCTGGTCCCCACCTTTTTATAAAGCCCTGACCTCACCTGAGTTTGTCTTTAAGGTTTTAGCTCCACATTGCTCTGCCACAGTCAATGGATTAAACCACTGAACAAGACAAATAGACTTCATTGTGGATCAGTATAATATCAGCCTGATGTCTGCAGTTTAGTGTCAACACAACTTTCACATCATAATAATCTCAGCACAGGAGTAAAAAATGGTGTCTGACCTCAGAGACTCCAGTTTACAGTGTGGACTCTCCAGAAAATCACACAGCTGCTTCACTCCTGAATCCCGCAGGTCGTAGTTGTCACTCAGCTCCAGCTCTCTCAGATGGGAGGGGTTGGACTTCAGAGCTGAGGCCAGTGAAACACAGCTGATCTCTGACAAACTGCAGTCCCTCAGTCTGAATGAA
Organism: Epinephelus fuscoguttatus; assembly: GCF_011397635.1. Taxonomy (NCBI): domain Eukaryota; kingdom Metazoa; phylum Chordata; class Actinopteri; order Perciformes; family Serranidae; genus Epinephelus; species Epinephelus fuscoguttatus. The sequence goes on from NC_064774.1 coordinate 1,825,493, forward strand.
GAATAAATGATGTACAGTACAGGCCAAAAGTTTGGACACACCTTCTCATTCAATGCGTTTTCTTTATTTTCATGACTATTTACATTGAAGATTCTCACTGAAGGCATCAAAACTATGAATGAACACATGTGGAGTTATGTACTTAACAAAAAAAGGTGAAATAACTGAAAACATGTTTTATATTCTAGTTTCTTCAAAATAGCCACCCTTTGCTCTGATTACTGCTTTGCACACTCTGGCATTCTCTCAATGAGCTTCAAGAGGTAGTCACCTGAAATGGTTTCCACTTCACAGGTGTGCCTTATCAGGGTTAATTAGTGGAATTTCTTGCTTTATCAATGGGGTTGGGACCATCAGTTGTGTTGTGCAGAAGTCAGGTTAATACACAGCCGACAGCCCTATTGGACAACTGTTAAAATTCATATTATGGCAAGAACCAATCAGCTAACTAAAGAAAAACGAGTGGCCATCATTACTTTAAGAAATGAAGGTCAGTCAGTCCGGAAAATTGCAAAAACTTTAAATGTGTCCTCAAGTGGAGTCGCAAAAAACCATCAAGCGCTACAACGAAACTGGCACACATGAGGACGACCCAGGAAAGGAAGACCAAGAGTCACCTCTGCTTCTGAGGATAAGTTCATCCGAGTCACCAGCCTCAGAAATCGCAAGTTAACAGCAGCTCAGATCAGAGACCAGATGAATGCCACACAGAGTTCTAGCAGCAGACCCATCTCTAGAACAACTGTTAAGAGGAGACTGTGCGATCAGGCCTTCATGGTCAAATAGCTGCTAGGAAACCACTGCTAAGGAGAGGCAACAAGCAGAAGAGATTTGTTTGGGCCAAGAAACACAAGGAATGGACATTAGACCAGTGGAAATCTGTGCTTTGGTCTGATGAGTCCAAATTTGAGATCTTTGGTTCCAACCGCCGTGTCTTTGTGAGACGCAGAAAAGGTGAATGGATGGATTCCACATGCCTGGTTCCCACTGTGAAGCATGGAGGAGGAGGTGTGATGGTGTGAGGGTGTTTTGCTGGTGATACTGTTGGGGATTTATTCAAAATTGAAGGCACACTGAACCAGCATGGCTACCACAGCATCCTGCAGCGACATGCCATCCCATCCGGTTTGCGTTTAGTTGGACGATCATTTATTTTTCAACAGGACAATGACCCCAAACACACCTCCAGGCTGTGTAAGGGCTATTTGACCAAGAAGGAGAGTGATGGAGTGCTGCGGCAGATGACCTGGCCTCCACAGTCACCGGACCTGAACCCAATCGAGATGGTTTGGGGTGAGCTGGACCGCAGAGTGAAGGCAAAGGGGCCAACAAGTGCTAAACACCTCTGGGAACTCCTTCAAGACTGTTGGAAAACCATTTCAGGTGACTACCTCTTGAAGCTCATGGAGAGAATGCCAAGAGTGTGCAAAGCAGTAATCAGAGCAAAGGGTGGCTATTTTGAAGAAACTAGAATATAAAACATGTTTTCAGTTATTTCACCTTTTTTTGTTAAGTACATAACTCCACATATGTTCATTCATAGTTTTGATGCCTTCAGTGAGAATCTACAATGTAAATAGTCATGAAAATAAAGAAAACGCATTGAATGAGAAGGTGTGTCCAAACTTTTGGCCTGTACTGTAGATGAAAATCATTAATAAAACAATCAGATGTGTTCAGGTGTTAAATGTGTAGCTCAACATTACTATGTCCTGATCAATGAGCTTTGCCCTAAACTGAGTAGAGTGACTTTGTCATTGTGTTATTGTGGATCATCATGATGTCAGCCTTCTACAGACATCATCCAAATGTCACCACAACATTCATTCACCTATTCATATCAACACAGATTAACAACATGCTGCTGATCTCAGTCAAGTCTGTATTTAGAGGATCAATATCAAATCAGACACGTTGGACTAAAAACTCTTCATTCATTTCTTACATGACCTTCATACTGTATTTGTATATGGAATAAAAAGGAGAGGGACACATTTGTTCAAGTTTGTTCAACAGCCACATGCACATTAAAAGAGTTACTGGTGGCAGTAAATATTCCTCCTGTCCATACTGAGTGTGAAGTGGTCTCTTCTTAACTCAGCTACACTGTAAGAAATGTCTTCATAAGTTCAGATGAAACTAATATGAAGCTTCAGCAGTCTGAGTTATCCAAATCAAGAGGGTGTGGACCAAAGTTACAGACTGTTGAGCACCAAACTCCCTCTTTGAGTTACTGTTCCTCCTCTGCAGCTCAACAAGAAAAACACTGTCAAACACTAAATACTGACTGTAACTCAGACGTCTGAAGCCTCATATTAGTTTAAACTGAACTTTGACACAGAACAAGACTGTGGATTTTGTCCTCCATCTGGTAACACTGGAGTCAGGTTATAAAGGGACTGCTTCACAGACAGTATGGACAGAAGGAATGATTACAGACATCAACTACAAAGTGCACTCAGTAGAGTGCAGACCTCTGCCAGGCGACTGCATTACAGCTGTGACTCTAGACAACAACACATGCTGCTCAGCTGTGACCGCTGGAGTTGTCCCTCCTGACTTCCTTACAGTCAAGATGGCGGCTAAGATAACAACTCAGGACTAAATCATCTCCTATTGTGACCAACTTCAGTGGATCATCAGATATCCTGTATGGCATTAATCTGAAGATGCTCAGTTTCAAAATGAGACCACAGTTTCCAATCGACCACGAGAGATGATTGAGCATACAGTCATAAATGTCTTCAAATATGTCTTCACAATAAAAGTCCCATGTTGTTTTGTTATTTTAGCTTTGTTTAGCTTTTATTGTGAAGCAGCCAAAGCAGAAAATATTGGCTTTTCATCTGCAGTGACTTCATACGAATCTTATCCGTCTGACAGTGAACATGAAACGGTAAAATAAGGCAGATATCTGAAAGTACAAACAGCAACGCAGGAGAGAAACTAAACTTCAAACCACAGAGATTCAGTTCAAAGATACAAACCTTGTGAACACACAGACACTTTGAAAACTCTGGGCTGCTGCACAGACACCAGTTGAGCCTCAACACACGCTTGTTGGAGGGGGCGGAGCCTGTCAGTTTCAGCTCCACTAGTTTGGAGTCCACATGTGTCTGTCTTTGGTTTTAGGTGGATTACAATAAGAAATGACACGTTTGAAGATTTTATTCCACTTACAGTGATGTAACCAGAGGCTGTTAACTCAAGTAACGTCACCTGTGTGGGTCGAGGAGGAGGGAGAGAAACGCAGCCCAGCGACAGGAAAACACAGTAAAGACTCTCACACTGAGCTCAAATCAAAGCAGTGCACATAAACAAGGTCAATAACATCAATAAAATATTTGCTTTCTTTCAGGGGGGTGGGGGATCCCACTGATAGAGGAAACACTTGATAGCAACTGGGATTGTTCCACAGCACATCAGTCAACACATGGATGCATAGGGAAACAGGAGCCAGTCAATGCTTGTCATTGAGAAATGAGATCACATAGACGTATGAATCCAGATCATTAATGGTGCAGTCCTAATGGGCGTGAGTGTGAAAGAATATCAACCTGTCCTTAAAGTCCAAGATGTTTCCAGTGCAGACTATTTATTTGCTTATTGTTGCAGTCTAAAGGTCTGTGACTTCAAATGATTATGTGACGTTAACATGAAAACAAAGAAACCTCAGAACCTCAGGAATCTTAAATTCTCTTTGGATAAATCTCAAACTTGATGGTGTCTAAATGTTCTAAATCATCATTTCTCTGCCTTTCATAACCAACTGTTCAGCCATTTGGAAAGACACAACATTTCTGAAAACACTGAAAGCTTTATAACCTCAGTCAAGGATTTATATTATATATATCCAAAAACAAACAAACAAACACCTACATAAGCAAGTGAACTGACCTCAGAGTCTCCAGTCTACAGTTTGGACTCTCCAGTCCAGCACACAGCTGCTGCACTCCTGAATCCTGCAGGTCATTGTGACTCAGGTCCAGCTCTCTCAGATGGGAGGGGTTGGACTTCAGAGCTGAGGCCACGACTTCACAGTCAGTCTCTGAGAGTCCACACTCAGTAAATCTGACATGACACATATATTAGAAAATCTGTTATTGTCAAAGAGACACTTTATATTTACTTTATGGATTTGATGATAAAACAGTTTGAAATATCCTGTTTTGATGGACTGAAAATAGTTAAGAATAAAAAAAGAACACAAAGAATTCAAACTAATTAAAAGCTGATTCATGACCAGAATTACTGCCTCGTGGTCGTATGCTTCACCAGTCAAGTTACACTTACAGTTTACATCCATGTCTGTCCAGACTCATATGTGTCCATGACAGGAGACAATGATTCAAATATGGATGTTGCTGCAAAGAAGCTACTTATTCTAAAACACAGACGCTTCACACACATCTTCAACCCGACAGCACAGAAGATCTATACAATCAGCACAGTTTCAAGATCAGTGTCACCAACTCAGTCTCTGACCAAATGTCTCCCTTCTGTTCCTGAGATATGACGTTTAATAATGACCAGAGAAGTGTTTTATGCAGAACATGATGATGTCACAGTGAAGTTGACCTTTGACCTTTTGGATATAAAATCTCATCACTTCATTATTTTATCCTGTTAGACATTAGTGTGAAGTTTTGTCATAATTAGTGAATGAATTCTTGAGTTATGGTCAAAAACATATTCTGTGAGGTCACAGTGATCTTGACCTTTGACCACCGAATTCTAGTCAGTTCATTCTTAAGTCCAACTGGACGTTTGTGCCAAATGTAAAGAAATCCTCTCAAGGTGTTCTTGAGATGTCGTGGACAGACTGACAACCCAAAAACATGATGCCTCTGGCCACGACTGTCGCCGGCGCTGAGGCATGAAAAAAGAGAGCAACAACTGGATAAAAGCAGTTTTTAGGACTTCAGAAATCTCCTTTGGCAAATGATACAGATCTTATTTTAAATGTTTAAGCATAGTGGTGAATAAACTCAGGTATTATCTGCATGTCTGATTCTATAAAACACCTTACACAATCTGTTTATGGAGTAATAACTTTACTGCTTTCACTCAGAACCATCAAATACTGCCATACTGTGATGAAATGCTGCTGTGATAAAACCTCAACAACAACCTCTGAAGTCCATCATTTGTTTTATCAGGTTCACATGGCGCCTCCATCACATAAAGGTGAAAAACTGTCAACTGGAACAATGATTAGAAATAAATAGAAAAACTGTGTTCATTAACTCAACAGCTATAAACACAACCAACTGAAACATCTACATGTTTTGCACTCACAGCATTTGAAACAGCTCAAGAACATCTGTGACAAAATACAACAGACACATCATTTGAACATTTTATGAATAATAAGTAGGGGTGTAACTGTACACAAGTCACGGTTCGTTTTTTTTCGGTACAGTAATGAAAAAAAGAGACAACGATTAAATTTCTTTTACTTATTGGTAACCTTATTAAAACATACCACCACAGCAGTTAACTCTTTTACACAATTTTTGAATGAAACAAATATATATAAAATCCTGCTTTTTCACATTTTTTGAATGAAAAATATAAATATAAATTTCTGCTTAAACAGTTTTACTCAATTAAAATAAAAAGTATAGTGCAGCTGGTCAACTTTAAAGCCTGCTCAGATTCAGTTTTACTAGGAACTTACTTAGCTTTCCCACTTTGTTAAAGCAGCTGTGCGGAACTTTTCGTTTTCGTTGATTATAGCGCCCCTTTGGTCGAAGCGGTATGACATCCACAGCCTGGTGTCGTAAAATTCCGACTGCAGCCGGCAAGTACCGCATGCATTTGTTTTGGAGAGCGAGAGGATTAACTAACGTCAGGTCAGTCAAAGTAATTAGTGCAAACATGCTAACATGCTAATGTTACACACAAATTAGTAGTAAAGTAAGGCCTGTTCATAAATGTTCTGGTGTAGCTCTGAATTTCTTATAAACTGAGGACAACTGCCTGCTGTACATTGGTGTTCATGGTCACAGTCACAGATAATTTTACATGATGCTCCTTCGTTATCCGCCATGACATCAAAAGTACAACCAAGTCCTCATAGATACATCTCTGGTAAAACTGTTAGGTGTTATGTGTTCAGCAATGCCCGTTGTGTACTGCTTACTTGAAGAACACTGTAAACACGGCTCCTTCTTCTTCCGTGGTTTAATCGCTGTGGGCTGCTGCGGGCGAGCAGAAACACTTCCGCCTCGAGTGCCGTATTCTGGTTTGCTGACTTCCGCTGTGTGTCCGACCCGAGCGAGGCTACGCTAAATAGCCATATAGAGAAAGGCTTTTTTGTCCCTGTTGGGTTCAAATAAATATGCGGATCTTCAAGGGGGGGTGATACGAACTCGGGACAGTTTTATTAATGGTAAAAAGTTCCACACAGCTGCTTTAAAGTGCAGTAAACAAAACATGCTTATATCTAAAGTGCAGGTTAAACAATTTTACTCAACTCCAATGGCGTTGGTTATTTCTTTAGCGCGATGGTCAGGGAAACGCTCTTTCTTTTTAAACGACGACGATATCGTAGTTTGCACCAGATTGCTTTTTCTAGTCGTGCCGGTTAACGTTCAAACTTGGGTGGTGTTGCTTTAGATGCGTTAGCATGTTAGATGTGTTTCCAAGTACATACCCGACCGCTGTTCTGCAGTGTCGGCACACTGCTTTTGTCTTGTCAACTTGTTTATTTCCATCTTTGTATTTTACCCTGAAACCAAAGTGTTCTCAGACGGAGGACTTAAGGTTTGTGGGTGGGTCTTCAGGTTTGTCAGACTCACTTGCCATGTTGTCAAAATGCGAGAATGCGCTGCACAAAGTGAAAGCGGAGATTTACGGTCGGACTCGGTCCGTCACTCAATTATGTCCGTCGGGGAACTAGATATTTTAAATGGTTCGGCTTGCAAAAACAGAATTAAAATAAAACAAAATAAAATAAAATAATATCCTGCGCCCAATAATTCGGTACAGGGTCGTGCCGAACCGAAAGTCGTGTACCGAACGGTTCGACACAAATACATGTACCGTTACAGCCCTAATAATAAGAATTTCATAGTGTGTATATTTGAAGAATTAAACTACTAATCTACAATGTTTTATGATGTTAATCACATCTGGACTTACCCAGCCTTTCTGCAGTTCCTCACAGCTGGAATCAGTCTCCGTCGTCCAGCACTTGTTGTGTTGTATTTCTCCACGTCCAACTCATCCAGAACCTCCTCTGACATCTGCAGCATGTAGGCCAGAGCTGAGCAGTGGATCTCTGAGAGTTTCGTCTCTGATCTGTTCTCTGACTTCAGGAACTCTTGGATCTCCTGATGTACTGAGAGGTCGTTCATCTCCAGCAGACAGTGGAAGATGTTGATGCTTCTGTCAGGAGAGATATCGTATGTGTTCATCTCCTTCAGGTTGTTGATGGCTCTCTGGATGATTTCTGGACTGTTGTCTGTCCGACCCAAAAGGCCTCCTAACAGTTTCTGGTTGGACTCCAGAGAGAGGCCATGAAGGAAGCGGACAAACAGATCCAGGTGACCATTTTTACTTTGGAGGGATTTCTCCATGGCTCTCTGTAAGAAGACATCCAGGGATCTGTAATTATCCTCGTCTGTCTCCAGGAAGTCCTCCAGTACCTTTGTGTTCCTGTTGGTGAAACAGTGGAACAGGTAGACTGCAGCCAGAAACTCCTGAACGCTCAGATGAACGAAGCAGTAGACTGTTTTCTGGAAGATCACAGACTCTCTTTTGAAGATCTCTGTACAAACTCCTGAGTACACCGAGGCCTCTGTGACATCAAGACCACAGCGCTCCAGGTCTTCTTGGTAGAACATGATGTTTCCTTTCTCCAGATGTTCAAACGCCAGCCTCCCCAGCTTCAGAAGAACGTCCCTGTCAGCCTCCGTCAGCTCCTGTGGACTGGTCTCATGTCCTCATCAT